>NW_021145342.1:0-3291 GCF_002837175.3 Physeter macrocephalus
TCAGTCCTTGGGACACCCTGCCACTCCTGCCAGCCTCTTTTTGCCTCAGGGCCTGCTGGGAGTTGTAGTTTTCCCCCTGAACTCACATCCAGGGGGACCTGAGGGGAGTACTAGGATCCCAAGGGGACAT
The DNA here is from genome assembly GCF_002837175.3 of Physeter macrocephalus. NCBI lineage: Eukaryota > Metazoa > Chordata > Mammalia > Artiodactyla > Physeteridae > Physeter > Physeter macrocephalus. The sequence goes on from NW_021145342.1 coordinate 131, forward strand.
GTCGCTGACCTGGGCATCCTCTGCGCCCATGGCTTCCAAGATACTCACCTCCTTGGTGAAGAGGGCCTCCAGCTCCTGCTCATCCAGGACACCATCACTGTTGATATCTGAGGAAGAGACAACAAGGTGTCTTGGGGGACTGAAGACGGAGTGGGTCAAGTTCCTAAGTGACCTGTTGGAGAAGGAATTCTGGGCTGATGCGAGGTCTGTTCTCAGCGGATAGGTAACAACGGGTCTCCGACAGTAGGATGGTGGCCTTCAGGCTTCAGTGCCCCATCGGCCCGTTGCTAAGATAGCCCTTTCCCTACCAGGGTCCTGAGACTCCATCGGGACCACTCTTGGGCCCATTGTCATGCGGAATGACTTGATCTCTAGCTCCCAGTGATCTGGGCACAGGATCAGCCCTTTCGCCAGGATAGAGGGGTGTCAGGGGCGTCTCCCAGAGAACCAGCCCAGGGCTGACTCTGGTCACCAAAGAATCTTCTCCCTGCCAATCAGACTCCTCCGCCACATGCACCTTGCTCACTGCCTTCGCCTCCTCTGCTCCCTCAGATCAGCACCCACACTGGTCCCAGGGAGGTAGCCAGGAACCCTGACCTTGCAAATCCAATGGTTAAGCTTTAGCCTGCACCTTACTTGACTTTCTGCCTTTGGCTCTCAGAACATCATGCTCTCCTCTCCACTAGACGGATCCTGCCAACCCTTAAAGCGGATGGGGTCAGTTTCTCTGCTCAAAATCCTTTTGCTGTGTCTCACCCAAGACAGAATAAAATCCAAATTCCTTACCCTGGCTGTAGGGTGGCTGTTACCTCCCTAGCAGTCTTTCTTATCATTCTTCTTTTTTGTTTTTGGCTGCGTTTGTGGGATCTTAGTTCCCTGACCAGAGATTGAACCCGTGCCCTCGGCAGTGAAAGCGCAGTGCTAACCACTGGACCGCCAGGGAATTCCTTTTTTTTTTTTAACACTTAACAATGGTTAAATTGGTAATTTTTTAAAAAAATACATATATTTATGTATTTATTTTTGGCTGCGTTGGGTCTTCGTTGCTGCGCGCGGGCTTTCTCTAGTTGCGGCGAGCGGGGGCTACTCTTTGTTGCGGTGCGTGGGCTTCTCATTGCGGTGGCTTCTCTTGTTGCGGAGCGCGGACTCTAGGCGCGCGGGCTTCGGTAGTTGTGGCACCCGGGCTCAGTAGTTGTGGCGCACGGGCTTAGTTGCTCCACGACATGCGGGATCTTCCCGGACCAGGGCTCAAACCTGTGTCCCCTGCATTGACAGGCAGACTCTTAACCACTGCGCCACCAGGGAAGTCCGGTCATTTTTATTTATGAGTTTTTTTTTTTTTTCTGGAGTATAGTTGCTTTGCACTCTTGTGTTAGTTTCTACTGTACAGCAAAGCGAATCAGCTATACGTATACATATATCCCCTCTTTTTTGGATTTCCTTCCCATTTAGGTCACCACAGAGCACTGAGTAGAGTTCCCTGTGCTGTACAGTAGGTTCTCATGAGTTATCTATTTTATACATAGTATCAATAGTGTATATGTGTCAATCCCAGTCTCCCAATTCAGCCCACGCCCCCCAGGAATTCCCTTTCTTATCATTCTTCTCTTCAAGCATTCGGCTCCAGTGACCTTGGAAACCCACCAAGTTCATTCTCCCCTGCGTGTGCTTGCTATGCCCCCCATCTAGACAAATATCTTCGAGGCTCACCCCCTCACCTCACTGAGGTCTTGGATCAAATGTCATCTCTCTTGAGCGGTGCTGTCCAATCCAGCGGCCACTAGCCGCATGGGGCAAATGAAATTTAAATGAGTAACCATCAAATACAATGAAAGATTCATTTTCTTGACATTATGCTAAGTGAAACAAGCCAGTCACAAAAAAGACATATACTCTACAATTCCACTTATATGAGGTAGCTAGAAGAGTCAAATTCATAGACAAAAGAGAAGTTACCAGGGGATGTGGGAGGGGTCGTGGGGAGTTGATGATTAATACAGAGTTTCAGTTTTGCAAGGATGAAAAGACTGTTGCACAATAATGTGAGTATGCTATTGATATGTACACTTAAAAATGGCTAAGATGGTAGATTTTATGTCAAGTGTATTTTACAATTACAAATTTTTAAAAATTTAATTGATCGGGGGCTTCCCTGGTGGTGCAGCCATTAAGAATCTGCCTGCCAATGCAGGGGACATGGGTTCGAGCCCTGGTCTGGGAAGATCCCACATGCTGCGGAGCAACTAAGCCCGTGCGCCACAACTACTGAGCCCGCGTGCTACAACTACTGAAGCCCACACGTCTAGAGCCCGTGCTCCGCGACAAGAGAAGCCACCGCAATGAGAAGTCCGCGCACTGCAGCACAGAGTAGCCCCTGCTCGCCGCAACTAGAGAAAGTGTGCACGCAGCAATGAAGACCCAACGCAGCCAAAACTAAATAAATTTAATAAATTAAAAATTCTTTTAATTGATTAAAAAAAATTCAATTTCTTAGTTGTAAAACCTACATTTCAAGTGCTTAATTAATAATAATAGCCACATGGGAACTAATAAGAACCTACTGTATAGCACAGGGAACTCTACTCAATACTCTGTAATGATCTATATGGGAAAAAAATCTAAAAAAGACTGGATATAGGTATATGCATAACTGATTCACTTTGCTGTAGAGCAGAAACTAACACAACACTGTAAATCAACTATACTCCAATAAAAATTAATTTAAAAAAAGAACAAATGATGCTGGGTTAATAAATTGCCTCATTCGTTTAAAAAAAAAAGGGACTTCCCTGGCGGTCCACCGGTTAGGACTCCACGCTTCCACTGCAGGGGGCACAGGTTCGATCCCTGGTCGGGGAACTAAGATCCCACATTCCATGCTGTACAGTCAAAAGAGAAAAAGAAAAAAAAAAAAGCCCAATGGGGCTGGTGGCTGCTGTATTGGACAACACAGCTGCAGAACACTTCCATCAGCATAGGAAGTTCTATTGGACGGTGCTGGTCTAGCAAAAATCTTTCCAGACCAGGCTATCTAAAATCATCATTCTAGGGCTTCCCTGGTGGCGCAGTGGTTGCGCGTCCGCCTGCCGATGCAGGGGAACCGGGTTCGCGCCCCGCTCCGGGAGGATCCCACATGCCGCGGAGCGGCTGGGCCCGTGAGC
>NW_021145342.1:3503-14609 GCF_002837175.3 Physeter macrocephalus
AGAGGGAGGCCCGCATACCACAAAAAAAATAAAAAATAAAAAAAAATAAAATCATCACTCTAGACCTTTAATCTCACTGTCCTCCTTTCCATGGTAATGTGACTACCTGATCATCTACCATAGAACCTACTTCACTGATTCTGAGATGCACTTTTTTCTCCCCATATTTTATCATCCATAAAATTGGGAGGCATCTTATCATCGATGCTGCGTTAGTTTAATGGGAAGTTTACGTAAAATTCAAGTGTTCAAGTGTTCATCTTATGTTCCATGGTCACTTAGATTCACTGAAATACAGAATTATCTGTTCGCCTGATCACTGGCTCTGTGATGCCAGGGGGACTTTCTTTTGTTCACAGCTGTATACACAGGGTCTCCGTGAAGCTTGGTCCTTAGAGGTCTCTTGGTAAACATTTGCTGAATGAATGAATCAGACCCTGCTAAGCTCTGGTGACAGGCTATAGCATTTGGTTTGTGTTCGTGGGCACACCTGAGGGGGCCTGGCAAAAAGTGGTATCGGGGGGAATTCCCTGGTGATCCAGCGGTTAGGACTCCACACTTTCGCTGTCGAGGGCCCCGGTTCCGTCCCTGGTCGGGGAACTAAGCTCCCGCAAGCCGCACGGTGCAAAAAAAAAAAAAAGTAGTGACATCAGGACATAAGACCCAGATTCAGAGCCAGACGCCTGGCATTTGGAGATTGGAATTAGAGGCTGGACATAGAGGTGATGTTTCCGGACAGGAAGAAAATGAAGGGGACCATGCCCCTGAATCACCGTGGAGAAGGGGCTTCCCGGGTCCCTGGAGGCCTGGTTACTAGGCAGCAGCCCCTACTTAGCAATAGGGCCCCCAGAAGTGATCGGGGTTTCTGGGCTGCCAAGGGAGGGGGGCCCAGGCCTAGCCAAGCCTGGTTTGCTCAGTTAGGGACACCAGTCAGTCCTTAGAACCCAGAGGCCTCGTGTATCCCAGAAAAAAGGACGAGCTCTTCCATGGAAGATCCTATTCTCAACAACAGGGAGGGATGGGGCCTTCTAGACCACCAGGGGAGAGGGGCTCAGACCTCTTTGGTCTCCCTAAGCCCCGTGAGTTAGGGGGACCCCTTCTTAGCATTCAGGCCCCAGAAAGGTCAGAGACTCAGCGTTAGCCTGGGTCTTGGGACTCCCTCCCCACCTTACCATGAAGTATGAAGAAGGTCTTGGGGTTAAACCTGTTGGGGTCCAATCCATCCAGTTCCTCCCACACCTCCTTCAACTGGGCTTGGCTGCCCTGTGGAAGGGAGAGCCGGGGGCTCATGAGCAAGAGGTCTGGGTCCCATAGGATAAAGCTAGAGAACCCTTTACCCCCATCCCTCAAATGTCATTCCCCTCAAGCAAGAAAACTACAACTCCCAGCAGCCCCTGGAGGTAGCTGGGTACATTAAAAGGGGCCTTTTGCCTCAAGGTCTGCTGGGAGTTGTAGTTTCAGCTACTTTCTTGTGGAGCTTGGCAAGTTGGACATGGTTGTGGGGGGCGGGGGGTAGGCATGCATGGGGGTCCTTACAGGCACATTGACTTTGGGGTGTTCTCGGTGCCGGCGCTGTTGCTCTTCCAGCTTCCTCTCTGCCTCCTTTCGCTGCTCCTCTCCCAGGGACTCCAGATAACGGCGTCTCTCATGTTCCTTGAGCATCTCGTAGCGTTTGAACTCTTCATGATGGGCTGCGTCGTACTGGGCAAGGTCCCGGGTGGCCTGGGGAAAGGCAGACAGTCACTCTCACCTCACTTCTATGCCCAGCCCCTAATTCCAACCTCCGAATGCCAGGCCTTTGGCTCTGAACCTGGCCCAACTTCCGCGTGTGCTGGGTCTTACGTCCCGATGTCACTTTTGTCCCATAATACATAGCCTCCCCTCTTCGGTCAAAAGACGAGGATGGTTACACAATAGCAACTTTAACTCACTTCTTTCAAGTCCTCCACAATCTCAAGATCTTGGAGGAATAAATAATAAGGAACAGCACATGAGGTGACTTAATATGGAAAGCAGTACAGCTAGGGAGTAAACAACATGAGGTTCTCTAATTATCCTGCCCAGGGTTCAAATCTAGGCTCTGCCATGTGAACAAATCCCGCTAGCTGTGTGACCTCGGGCAAGTTACTCATTCTCTCTGTGCCTCAGTTTCTGCCTCTGGAAAATGGTGATAACGATACTATACTGGGTTGTATAGGGTCCCCCCAGAATTCATGTGCACCCAGAACCTCAGAATGTGACTTTACTTGGGAACAGGATCTTTGCAGGTGTAATTAGTTAAGATGAGGTCCTACTGGATTAGGATGGGCCCTAATTCTAATGACTAGTGTCTTTACAAGAAGGCTACAGAGAAGACACAGAGAGACACAGGGAGAATGCCACGTGATGGTGGGGGCAGAGACTGGAGTGATGTGTCTACAAGCCAAGGAATGCTGGCAACCCCCAGAAGCTGGAAGAGGCAAGAAGCAGATGCCTCTAAGGAAACCTTGGTTTTGGCCCAGTGATACCGATTTTCAACTTCTGGCCTCTAGAACCCTGAGAGCATAGCTTTCTGTTGTCTTAACTCACTGAGTCTGTGGTAATTTGTTATATGGCAGCAACAGAAAACCAATACAGCTGTTGTGTGGGGAACAGACGGAGGTTCTCAACCTGGGGTGACTGCGGTCCCCAGGGGACAGCAGTCAATGTTTGAAGATATTGTTGGTTGTCACAACTAGGGGAGGTCTACTGGCATCTAGTGGGTAGAGGCCAGGGATGCTGCTAAACATTACACAATGCACAAACAGCCCCCAGAGCAAAGAATTATCCAGCCCCAAGGGTCAAGAGTGCCGAGTTGAGAAACCCTGCTGTTGAGTGTGGAAGGCAGAAGCAAGGAGCCCATCTCTGGGGTTGAGACCAGGAGAATGACAGAGCGGCTGCAGGAAAGCGGACAGTTTCTGGAATGTTCTGGAAATAAGCGGCAGAACCATCTCTCGGGGACGAAGGTCAGGCATGGACGCAATCAAATGGCTGCTATTATCTTCATGGCCACTAGATGGAGCTCCAGTCAGCCAGAAAAGCAGGCTGAGGCTCAAAGTCAGGCAGAGAGGTAGGTTCCGTCCTGGGGGTGCTGGGGAGCTACAGAAGGGATGTGAGCAGGGAAGAGGCAGGGGCAGACCTGAGCATCTCCTGCCGCTCCCCAACCCCGAACCTGGCCTTCCCCACGAGGCAGGGTTGTAGATCGTACTTCTCACATGAACACTACATTTGTTCCTGTGCTGCTCCAACAAATTATTATTTATCGTGGCTTAACACACACTCATCACCTTACAGCATGAAGGCCAGGGTCTGAAATCAGCTTCACTGGGCTGCAATTAGAGTGTTGGCAGAGACGTGCTCCTTCCGGAGACTCTAGGAGAGAACCCTCTTCTTTGCCTTTTCCAGTTTCTAGAGCTGCGTCCGTGCCTGTGGCCCCTTCATCCATCTTCAAAGCCAGCAGCAGAGCCACCTTGCTTTGGTCGTCACACTGCCACCCTCTACTGTAGCCAGATCTCCCTCTGCTTCCCTCTTTTTAAATTTTATTTTATTTATTAATTTCTTTGGCCGTACCACATGGCTTGCGGGATCTCAGTTCCCCAACCGGGGATTGAACCTGGGCCTTGGCAGTGAAAGCCCAGAATCCTAACCACTAGGCCATCAGGGAACTCCCTGCATCCCTCTTACAAGGACCCTTGTGGTGACACTTAGGGCCCACCTGGATAACCCAGGCTCATCCCCCCCCATCTCAAGCTCCTCAGCTTAATCACAACTGCAAAGTCTGTTTTGCCACATCAGGTCACAGAGCCAGAGGTTCTGCAGACAGCATGTGACGTCTTTTGAGGGGCTATTATTCTGCCTACAGCAAGGACACAGAGGGAATTCCTGCCCCCGGTCATAGGGGAGGGATTTGAATCCAGGTGTGAGTGGAGCCAACCCCCTGACCCCGACACACACGCACACAACTCCGCTTTCCTGTAGAGAATCTGGGGAAGGTTTTTAGGCACAACCAGCCCTTCTGCAGCCACTGGCCTCAGAGAACACCAGGCAGGGGTGAGTGGGCTCACATCCCAGCCTCTGCTCCCTTCTCCCCCTCTACAAAGCTTCCCTCAGTCCTCTGCCCCCAAGTCCCCCTCAACCTACTGTCTGGATCAGCAGCTCCAGGTCCCGGGCCTCGAATGTGTGTTGATTCTGAGGGTCCAGGTGTTCAAACTGCTTCAGGAGGCTCAGGTGATCCAACTGTACATCTGGATGAGAGGGAAGACGGGGTGGGGGGGGGGATGAACAACTCATGGAACGTTCTTTCTTTCAAAATCCCTATCCTTGCGGGAATCCCCTGGCAGTCCAGTGGTTAGGACTCAGCGCTTCCACTGCCGGGGGCTCCGGTTCGATCCCTGGTTGGGAAACTAAGATCCCACAAGCCGCGTAGCACGGCAAAAAAACAAACAAAAATCAAACAAACAACAACTATCCTGGGCTGGATGTGCTCTAAAGGAGGTCACAGAGGGCACAGGAGAAGCCCACAGAGGATGGCTTGAATGAGCCTGGAGCAATCAGGGAGGGCTTCCTGGAGGAGGTGATGCCACAACTGAGTCTGATGCTGAAAATTATAATAACCATGATGATAACCAACATGTATCAAACATGTACTATGTGTCAGGCCCTGCTCTAAACATATTAAATTCATTAATGCATTTACTTTTCACAAAAATCTCACATAGGTTCTGTGATTATCCCATTTTATGGATGTGAACACTGAGGCCCAGAGAGGGGAAGTGACATCTACGTCACCATCTAGGAAAAGGCAGAGTGAGGATTAGTTGGGCTCCAGAGCACATGACACTTAACTCTGTTATGGGTTGAATTGCGTGCTCCCAAATTCACAGGGAGGTTGATAGCCCCCAGTATCTCAGAATGTGACCTTATTTGGAGAGAGGGGCTTTACAGAGGTGATCAAGTTAAAATGAGGTCATGAGGATGAGCCCTAATCCCATATGACAGGAGTCCTTATAAAAAGAAAATTTGGACACAGAGACACACACGTGATGTATGTGTGAATAGACATGGCGGGGGGGGGGGGGGTGGCCATCTCCAAATCGAAGAGAAAGACCCAGAACAGATTCTCCCGCACAGCCCTCAGAAGGAACCACCCCCTGCTGACACCTTGATTTTTGACTTCTGGCTTCCAGAACTGTGAGACAATCAATGCCTATTGTTTAAGCCAGCCGGTCTGTGGTACTTTGTTACAGAAGCCCTAGGAAAGTAATGCAGACTCCTTGTACGAGAGTTTCCCGGCAGAGAGGGAGAGAGCAGGACACACTTGGCACCCACTCATCCACTGGACACAAATCTTGAGAGGCCTCCTGGGGGCCCCCATGTGAATCAGACCCGGGACTGCGCCTCCAGTGGCTCCTGGGCTGGTGGGGGTGAAAGGCACACACACAGGCAGCTGGAATCCAGGTGACTCAGGCTGTAGTGGCAGCAGCTCTGGGCCTGGGTGAGCCCAGAGGAGGGACAGACCCAGGAGACAGGCACAGATCAAGTCTCATAATTCGTTATTCATGCCACAGATATGTGTTGAGCCGTACTCTGGGCCCGACCCTGTGCCTAGCACTGTGGACACAGCAGGAACCAGAGGGTGATGGCATCTGTCCCCTGGAGCACCGGGTCAAGATGGAGAACAGGTGAGTAAGGGACAAACACATGACCACAGAGGACTCAAACAAATGGAGGACTCTTCACGTAGGACGGTCAGGGCAGGACGAGGGAGGTGACATCTGGGCTGAGACCAAAGCTCCATTGGCCATGCCAAGAGCCCGGAGAAAGAATGTCACAGGCAAAAGTCCCAAGGTGAGAAAGACGTGCTACCCTCTGTACTAAAAGTGCTGATGTCAGAGGGTCGGGTGAGAGGGCACACGTGAAGGGAGGGGCTGGGACGGGCGTGGCAGGGCTCAGCTTGGCCTCCAACTAGCAAGGGGTGTGGACTTGATCCTGAGGGCACTGGGGAGCCATGGCTGGTTCTGAGCACAGGAGGGACAGGACTTGAATTGGGTGCTATGATAGGCTGAATAAAGGCCCCGCCCCCCCAAGATGTCCACATCTGAATCCCTGGAACCTATGAATATGTGATCTCATGGGGCAAAAGGGACTTTGCAGATGTGATCAAATTAAGGCTCTTGAGATGGGGAGATGATCCTGGATTAACTGGGGAAGGGGGCTAAATGTAATCCTTGTAAGAGGGAAGCAGCAGGAGATCTGACTACAGAAGAATGCCATGTGATGACTGGAGAAAAACGCTACGCTGCTGGATTTGAAGAGGTTCCCAGCCTAGGAATGAAGCTTTGGAAGCTGGAAAAGGTAAGGAAACAGATTGCCCCATAGCACCTCCAGAACTAACAGAGCCCTGCTGACCCCTTGATTTTTTTTTTTTTTTTTTTTTTTTTTTGCGGTACGCGGGCCTCTCACTGTTGTGGCCTCTCCCGTTGCGGAGCACAGGCTCCGGACGCGCAGGCTCAACAGCCATGGGTCATGGGCCCAGCTGCTCCGCGGCACGTGGGATCCTCCCGGACCAGGGCACGAACCCATGTCTCCTGCATCGGCAGGCGGACTCTCAACCACTGCGCCACCAGGGAAGCCCTGACACCTTGATTTTGGCCCAGTGAAACTGATTTTGGATTTCTGATCTCCAAAGGTAAAAAGAATAAATGTGTGTTGTTTTAAGCCACTAAGTTGTTGCTGATTTGTTACAGTGGCCACAGGAAATGAATCCAGATATTAACAGGATTCTGTTAAGAATGGCTGTTCTACGGGAAATAGTGGGAAAAGCAAGGGCGGCGGCAGGGTGCCCAGGGAGGAGGAGACTGCGCTGATCCAAGTGGGACCCAGTGACAGCAATGGACGTGGAGAGAAGTAGTCAGATTCTGGAGATTCCTGAGTTGTTGAAGGGACAAAAGTTGAAGTACATAGCTTAGCGTATGGGATGTAATAAGCAACCAATTGATGGGAGGGATTTTTTCTCATTCATGACAAGGGAACATCCAGTTTACCAGAGATCAAGTCAGACTCCGAAACTGTAGTAATTAAAACAGCAAGACAGAGAAAGCATGGATAGTTATGCAGAAGGAGGCCGGAGGCCATGCCCGTCTGGTCACCTTAGAGCCCCAGCACCCCGTTCAGTGCCCGGCCCTGGCACAGAGTAGAACTCAAGACATATTTGATCAATGGATAAGAGGCATCAGATAGGAATGAAAACAAAGCTCAGCTCTCTTACTGACCCTTAACACCATCTACCAACGTTCAGTGTCCCCATCTGTAACACGGGAGCCTCAAGGGGGTCAGGAGATGAAAGAAGAAGCTGGAGGTAAATCTCAATAAAATGGGATTGTTCTTACACTTAGTGACGAGCCAAAAGGTGCCCCAGCAGTACCAGAATATCCCACAAAGCTACAATGAGTAAAACAGCATGGTCCATCGTAGCCAATGGATGCAAACAACGCATATCCATCAATGGATGAATGGACAAACTAAATATGGTAGATCCAGACGAGGGAATATTACTTGGCCCTAAAAAGGAATAAAGCAGTGATACATGCTACAGTGTGTATGAAACTTGAAAATATTACACTAGAAGAAGCCAGACACAAAAGATCACTTATCATATGATTCCATCTATAAGAAATGTCCATAATAGGCAAATTTACAGACAGAAGGTAGGTTGCCAGGGGTGCGGGGGGGAATAGAGGGGTGATAGTTACATGGTCTAGTGATTCTTTTTGGAGGGATAAAAGTGTTCTAAAATTGACTTTGATGATGGCTGCACATACCTGTGAATATACTAATCACTGAACTGTACACTTCAAATGGGCAAATTGTTTGGTATACGAATCATATCTCAATAAAGTCATTTAAAAGAAATAGCATGGTCCAGACGCATGCTCCAAGAAACTATATCTAGGAATGTTAGAAATAAGATGGGATCTTGGAATTTAAACCCACTCAAATCTCCCTCTTCCAGGCACATTCTTTTTCTTTTCTTTCTTTGTTTTTCTTTTTTAGCCATACAATTAGACTACAAAATATAGCCTCACATATAAATGCCAGGAAATTAGAATCATTCTAGTGGGGGAGAGAAAGAATAAGTAAGCAAGGAAAAATACAGTGTAACCTGTTGAACTTCCTGACTTTGATCACTGTGCTATAGTATTGTAGGAGAACACTGTTGTTCTGAGAAAAATCACACTGAAATATTTAGGCATAAAGGAATACGGTGTCTGCAAGGAACTCACAAATGTGAACTACAGATAAATGGAGCAAACGTTAACAATTACAGAATCTGGGCTAAGGGTATTTGAGAGTTTTTGGTGGTATTCTTGCAACTTCTCTGTAAATTTGAAGTGACATCAAAATTTTAAATGACCCTGATTTGTTAAAATGAAAATTAAAAACACATCAAAAACCACCCAAGCAACTAAGATTACTAACATCTCCCGAGTAATGTTAATAGTAGATGGTGCTAGGAAGAAAACTCGCTCAATCTTCCATGCAGATTTTACAGGGGTGGAGAGAATGAGGCCCCAGTTGGCTCCACCTGCCAAAATCACCTGGAGGCCGGGGAGGGAGGCTGCCCCATGACCCCCATCGTCGCCAGCTCCGCCCACCCCACTGGCCCTGCCCACCCCACTGGCCCTGCCCACCCCACTGGCCCTGCCCACTCCACTGGCCCTGCCCACTCCACTGGCCCTGCCCACCCCACCGGCCTGCTTACTGGGCTCCTGCTGGGCGTCCATCTTGGCCTTGAGCAGCATCCGCAGCCTTGACACCTCCTGCCGCTTGAGTTCATCCAGTTTGGTGCGGACATGGTGGCTGACGAAGTCCAGCTCCCGGCTCAGCTTCCCGCTCTGCCCGAGAGAGAGGGGACACAAATCAGGCTGCCCTCTCTGGAGCCTTCTACCAGCTTTCTGATGCCTCCTGGGGTTCCCCGGAGGCCCCGAGACAAGAATTCAGCCCCGCAGCCTGGCATTGGAGGCCCTTCTTATTTCCCGTCACTCATCAAATCACACTCATGGCTCACGGCTCTTTCCCACCTCGAGGCCTTTACACATGCTGGTCCCTCTGCCTGGGCTTCTCCCTGCCACTGCTTTCCAAGCCTAACCAGGTCCGCACAGTCCTTCAAAACTCAAAGCATACTGTACAGCACAGGGAACTATGTTCAGTATCCTGTGGTGAAGCATAATGGAAACGAATAGGAAAAAGAATACATACATGTATAACTGAGTCACTTTGCTGTACAGAAGAAATTAACACCACATTGTAAACCAACTATATCTCAATAAAATTAAAACAAACAAGCAAAATAAACTCAAAGCAGACGGTGCCTCCCTTGGAAGAATCCCCGACAACCCCCTTGACGCCACCACACACACACGCGCACACACACACACACACACACACACACACACACACACACACACACACACTCTCTCTCTCACACGTGCTGAGCAGGGTGCCTTCTCTGAGTTACCTCTATCATCACTTTGGATTATGTCTGCTTCTCAATTGTGCTGACCCCACCCCACTCCTGTTCACAGTCCCCCACCCCCATGGCTCCCCAATGCCCACAGGACCGAATCCCTGGGCTTAGCACTGAAGATCCTGCAAGATCCTGCATCTACCCATGCCTACCCCTCCTCCCTGCCGTCCCCGCTCCAGCCCCATCCCTCTGTCTTTATGTCAGTTATAAGGAGCCACCAGCAGACAGCTGAAGGTACCACAATGCTTCACTGGTACACACAGTTCTACTGTTGAAATGTCGCCCTTCCACCTGCACCCCCTCCTCCGTTTCAACTTTTATACCAGACACTCTCACTCAGAATTCAAACCTCACTCGGGAGAATCCGTTCCCTAGAAGCTTCCTCTCACTGTCAGACGGACTGGGTCACTCCTCCGGGCTACCCCAGCACCCTGCACTGTCTCAGATGGTTTTCTCAGCCACTCATTTGGGTCTCTCCAGCCTGCAGGGGGCGTGGCCTTTGCAGAGGCAGCAGGACAAAGGGACCGCAGTGCCAGTCATGATAACCTCAACCAGTCAGGCACCTACGATGAGTCAAGTCCTGCACTGGACTCACTGAGTCCGTCCTCTAATCCTGCCCACAACCCCATTTTATAGATGAACAAACTGAGGCTCAGGAGGAGAAGCCCCTGGCCCAAGGTTCCTCAGACAGTGAGGATAAGAGGCCAGTTTCCAGCCTGGTGACACAGGTGGGGTCATGTCTCCCCAGAGTGAGTCTTGGGGCCTGGGTTCAAATCCCAGTCCTGGCACCACTGCACTGCGTGACCCCAGCACACTGTTTGCCTACTCTGGACCTCAAAAATGGGGATGAGATTATCACCACCAGTGACAAGGACAACTGACATTTACTGAAGGCTGATGACAGGCTGGACCAAAGCCTCAAAGTGGGGATTACGGCTGATTCACACAAGCCCACCCCCGTCTCCCCGCAACAGAGAAAGTGCTGCATGAGCCTCCCCGTTTTCTGAGAAGGAAACCAAGGCACAGAGGGGTGTGACCACTTGCGCAGAAGAGCGTGAGGTGGCGCTGGGATTGGAACCCGCCACTGTTCCCACTCCAGAACCTGCCTGCCTACGTGGCCACTGTTTCTGATGTCATTTCCCACTTGTATGACCTTGGACAAGCTGGGTGGCCTCTAGGGCCTCCGTTTCCTCAGCTGGGCAGTGGGGTGGGCTGGGCTCAGCAGTCTCTAGTTATGCCCGTCCATTGTCGGGGGCCAGGTGGATGGGGATGGACAAGAGCCCAAGGAATGCTGGGAGGTTGTGGGGAGAGTAGGGCTGCCCTCCCCCCATCAGTCCCAGGCCCTGGGGCCTCCTCTGGGCCAAGGTGTTTGGACAACTCGGGGTGGATCCCCCAGGTGGGATGTTCCAACATGCACCCGAACGGGGAGGGGAGTCTAGGTGGGGTGGGGTGGTGGCAGGCAGTGTTGTCTCCTCATGGCGTGTGGTGTGTGTGTGTGTGTGTGTGTGTGTGTGTGTGTGTGTGTGTGTGTGTGTATGTGTGTGTGTGTGTGTGTGTGTCTG
>NW_021145342.1:14962-36814 GCF_002837175.3 Physeter macrocephalus
GGTGTGTGTGTGTGTGTGTGTGTGTGTGTGTGTGTGTGTGTGTGTGTGTGTGTGTGTCAGCATCCTTTCTGAGGAACACTGCTTGGGGGATGGGGTGGGATGTGGGCTCTGGGCTCAGTCAGTCCAGGGATTGAGACCCAGGCCTCCAGGAAGGACAAACACTGCTACTAGGGCCTCAGTGTCCACCTCTGTAAAATGGGGAGAATCACAGCTCCTCTGGAGGCCTAACATGAGAGTTAGAGATGATGTGAGTGATGACAGCATCTCCCGTGTTTTGAATTCTTCCTGTGTAGAGAGCACCATGCTGAGAACTCGCAGAACCAGCCCTCAAATCACGCTTACTGAGAATGGCCGCTGTGCACATCCATGCCTTTTACACGTCTTACCTCGGATAGTCCTGTGATGCAGGTTCTATTATTACCCCATTTTACAGACGGGGAAACTGAGGCACAGTGAAGGGAGGCCACACAGCTGGTAGAGCTGATACTGGGAGGCATGTACCATCCACATCCACACTTAACCACACACTCTGTCTTCCCCAGATCCCTTCCCAGCTATGTGACCCCGAGAAGTGACTTCTCCCCAGTCTCAGTTTTGTGATGGCTGGAAGGTTGCCCTTTAGGGAACCTGGTCCGTTCTGGAATTCTGGCCTCTAAGCACGCATGCCCTCCCAGTGTGCTCGCACCCAGCCGCACCTTGATGTCCTCAGCATTGGCGGCCTGCAGCTTTTCCCGGAAGTGCCCGTCCGTCTCCAGCACATTGATGACTTCCTGGAGGTACCGGTGGTAGTACAGGCCTGTGTCCTGAGGCAACAAGAATGAACACAGTAGCCTCAGCCCTGGTCCCTCTCTGGTTCTTCCCTGCAGGTAGGACCCAGGCTCTGCTCCCCTGGGCACCTGCTGAGGGACCCAGAGATCAGCCACCAACCCTGAGCAGGAGGCCTGCCCCATGGGATAAAGGCTGTAGAGCCAGCAGACCCTGGTTGCTCTGTCACCCCAGGCAAATTGCCTGATCCTCTGGGCCACAGCTCTTACCTCTTCCCAGGTCTGTCTATAGTGGAGATGAAATTAAAATCACAAGGGTAAACACCCAGCCCAACACTTCCCATAGAGTGGACACACTGGTATTTGTTGGAAAGCAGTGAAACGTACATTCATTCATTCAACAAGCATGCAGCGAGCCCCTACCATGTGCCAGGCACTGTTCTATGGGGCACAGCAAGTGAACAAGACAGACAAAAATCCCTGGGGTCCTGGTCCTAGCCCTGCCACGTGTAGCTGGCTGGCACTTTCCTCTTCCTGGACCTCACTCTTCCATTTGTAAAATAGGCCATAAATTTCTTACTTCGCAGAGCTGTGGTAAAAAGTAAGAGATAAAAAGCCTGGCACCAAAAAAAAAAAAAAAAAGCCTGGCACCACGGTAAGGCTTTAGAAGATACTCAGTCTACTATAGCTATCGTTACATTTGCTGAGGAACACACCATAGGTGATTAATGGGAGCAGATCACCCAGCTATGGCACTGTGGGTGTACTAATCTCCTATTGCTGCTGTAACAAAGTATCACAAGCTTAAGTGGCTTAGAGTAATAAAAATTTATTCTCTTAGAGTTCTGGAGGTCAGAGGTCCAAAATGGTTCAGCAGAGCTGAGCTTATTTTGGAGACTTTAGGGAACAATCTGCTTTCTTGCCTTGTCCAGCTTCTAGAGGCTGCGGACACTCCTGGGCTTGTGGCCTGGCATCACTCTGACCTCTGCTTACATCATCACATCGCTTCTGACCCCGACTTTCTTGCCTGGCTCTTATATGGAACCCTTGTGATTACAATGGGCTCACCTGGATAAGCCAGGATAATTTCTCCACCTAACTCAATCACACCGGCAAACACTCTTTTGCCATCTATTCACAGGTTCTGGGGATTAGGGCATGGACATCTTTGGGGGCCATCATTCAGCCAGACACAGTGGGCTGGAATCCCAAATCTGCCAGTTACTAGCTATGTGACCTTGTTAGGACTGCTAGGATGCCTCGTTAAATTTAAATTTCAGATAAAACAATGAATAACTTTCAGTATATTATACTAATGATTATTCATTGTTTATCTGAAACCCACTCAATTTTAACTGAGTGTCCTGTTGCTAAGTCTGGCAATCTTAGTCCTTGGGCAAGTTGCTTAACGTCTCTGTGCCTCAGTTTCCACACCTGTAAAGTAAGGTTAGTGAGTACCCACCTCATAGGGACTGTTGTGAGGATTAGAGCAGTTAATATCTTTAAATATTGAACTCGGCACTTAGTAAGAGCTGTCAACGTTATTATGATTGTTGCTATTGACATTTATAACACTCTAGTAGCCTCAGAATAAAGAAAGTCTCCACCTTGGCCCACAAGGCCCCGTGGGATCTCCCCCGCTCCTTCTCTGACCTCATCTCCCCCTCGCTCACTCTGTTTCAGCCACACTGGCCTCCTGTAAGTCTTTCTACTCACTGTGCTCTCCTCCACCACGCAGCCTTTGCCCAGGCTGTTCCTTTTGCCTGGAATATTCTTCCCCGCACTTCAGATCTTAGCTCAAACGACCCTTCCTTCCTCCCTGACCATCAACCCTGGTGTCTATTCTCAGAGGGCCCTGCCGTTTGTCTTCCCAGCGAACTAAGCCGGTCTGTGAGGGCAGGGGGCTTGCTCTAGCACTGTGCCTGGCTCCTAGAAGATGCTCAAGAAATGTGTGGAATGAATGAAAGGCAAGGGGACTCAAGCTGCCCTTCTATGTCTGCAAAGATTTCACGGAGCAAAGGCCTCACTTGCTGGGTGGGGACCTGTCATACAGGAGCATGGGATGATTTGTTCCAGAGGCAGTGGTGTGTCCATCCCTACTGGGAGCTGTAGGATTCGGGCCACAAATCAGGGCACTGGCCTTGAGGATCTTTTCAAGTTCCAAATTCCCTAAGACCAAAGGTTTCATAGTGTTCGATAAACACAAGTTGGAATAAATGAGCAAGTTACCGTGCCCCATCATAATTTAAACTACAACTCCCATGAGCTCCATGATGTGAGAACACCCCAGTTAACTAACACCACCTGCTCAAGATGCTACTGGGAAATGTAGTTTTTTTTTTTTCAGAATCCTTCTTCGGGGGAGGGCGTCTTAAAAGAGCAGAGAGGTTTAGGTAGAGGCGGGTGGTGATGCAGATTTTTCATCTAAAATCTGACCTGATTTTCCATATCTCAAAGTCAGGGGCTTAGAAATCTCACACACACACACATACATACACACACACACACACAGACACACACACCCGCCCCCAAAGTTTTTCACCACGTCAAAGCCCTGGGACGGCAAAGAATGGCAGGCAAACTCCAAGCCGCATCCGTAGCCAGCCAGGGGCCACGGGGGCACGGGAATTGTAGTACCACTGCAAACACCTGGCTGGCGAGCAGGGCAGGGCCACTCACGGGGCTTTCGGTCGCGGGATTCTCCTCCTTGGGCGCCCCCCGCTCCAAGGGCACGGTCAGAATAGCGCGCAGAAGCAGCAGAAGTGACAGGAGAAGGAGGGCTGCACGGGGCCCAGCGGGAGGCATGGCGGCGTGGTCTGTGGGGGCGGAGAGGTGGAATAAGTCTGTCCCAAGCCGCCTTCTCCCCTGTACCCAGGAGTCTGGACTCCCGGAGCCCCTCCCCGCCCCCTTCCAAGAATCAAGACGCAAAGCGTCTCGTTTCCCGGGAGCCAGGATTCCGAGCCTCCAGCCTTTCCTTCCTCAGACCCAGGAGTCCTGGCTTCCAGCACCCTCGTCGCTTAGACTAGGAATCCGGGATCTCGACCCCCTCTTTCCCAGGCCCGAAGGTCCAGAGCCCCAGCCTCCTCTTTTCCCAGGATCTGGAGGTCCTGGTGTCCTCCGAGACTCAGTTTTCCAGCCCTTTGGTGCCCCGCTTCCCTTCTGCCCAGGACCCAAGAGTCCAGGACCCTCCAGCCCCTTACCTCTCCTTCACCGCAGAGGGCGTTTTCCTGGGCTAGGACCTCCGGTGTGTTCTCTGCGATTTCCCCCCTAGGCCACGCCCACTTTTCCCCGCAGAGGATACGCTCTCAGCAGCCTGATTGGTCCGCGCTGGCTCCAGGTTTCGGGCCCCTGGCTAGCGGCCCCGCCCCTTGTCGAAGTCGCTGGCCTTTTCTCGAAAGCCGAGCCTCCTTTCTCGGAAGCCCTACCTTTTGACGCCACATATCCTGCTTTTTAGGCGAAAGAACGGAGACTTTCAAAGAGAACTACAACTCCCTGTTGGGCCGGGGCAAAATGAGTCGACTTCCGCGGGCATCTTGGCCTCTTCGCCTCATGGGAGTTGTAGTTTTCCCATTTATTTTCTCTCCTAGAAGTGGCTGTAAATTACAGATCGGTAGTAGTTGGCACAGGTCACGTTATAAGTTTCTTACATAAGAGAGAGGTGTAGAGCGAGCCTGCGATGCGGCCTCTGTCAGGTCCCTTTAAGGAACACCTGCATGCTCTTCCAATTCAGAACCCCTGGAGCAGGGTTGCCTGGCTGCAGCAGAGGCCAGAGGTCATTGCTTTGTTGGAAGTGGAACGTGGGGAGCCAGGAGGGAGGGGATTAGGGCAGGTACCAGTGGGAATCCCCCTCCCTCTAAGCCCTCTTTTTCCCCCCTGCTTATTTCCCAGGGACCCAGAGATTACGTCACTGGTTCCCAAAGATAGGGTCAGGTATGTTTAGAAATTGGCCAGAGAGGCAAGGAACTGAGGTGTGAATGTGAAAAGCCTCTCCAGGCACGAGAGGAGGAGAGGGAGTCTCCAGGATCCTAGGCAGGTGGGTGCTGGGGGTCTAGGATCACTGGGGATGGGGTGTTTGGGGTCGAGTCCTGAATTCTCATGCCTTTGTGAAGGAGAGAGTTAGGTATTTGGGGAAGAGAGAGCTGGACTCCTGGGCTCCTGATCGTGATGAAAGCTGGAAACAGGCTGCTGGGACCCTAGCAAGTGTTGGTGCTGGAATTCGGGCTGCCTGGGTCAAGGGAAAATTTAAAGCTTAAGATCAGGTGTTGAAGGGAAGAGTCCATTGGGATGTTGGGTCTAGGTCCTGACTCCTCATTTTGCTTCTCCAGGATGTCTCAGGAGAATGACACATGGAAGAAAGAGTGAGTGGGGGAAATGAGATGGGCAGGGGTGGAGATGGGGGTGCAAGGGGGAACTCAAAGTTTGATTATGCCCACACCTACTCAGCTCTGGTCTCATATTGATGTTTGCAGATTCAGCACCATTGGCCTTGCAGGAAGGGCCCGGGGGCTTGGATTTCTGGGTCCTGCCTAAAGGGAGGGAGCTACAGATGAGGACTCCTGGATCTGAAAGAGGAAGGGATGGGGGGTTTGAGTGCTGGGACAGGAGGGGCCTGGGATCTCTGACTCCTGGGTTCTAGACAGGCCAGTGCTGTGAGAAAGAACTTCAGAACTGGTGGAGCAGGCTCAGGTTCTGCCACTTCTGTGTCCTCACAAATGTTCAGAACCCTAAGCTGGGCAGGGTGAAGAAGGAGAGGGGCTCTTGGGCAACCAGGGTGCCCTGCTTGCTGTCACTATGAACCTGCACCTCTCTCAGGGCCCTGGGGGATGAGCTTGCCGCCATGAGGCTGCAGAAGCTGGAACAGCAGGTACTGTGCCCAGGAATCCTACCACCCCCGACTCTTCCATCTGCCATACCTCTCTCTCCAGGAGCCCCACCCCCGACTCTTCCATCTGCCATACCTCTCCAGGAGCCCCACCCCCAGGACTTGCTCTGGGACTCCTGGTCCTTCTTTGGTTCTCTCGGAGCCTCAAGTTTTGCAATTGGGAAACGAGAAAATAGGAATTTTGGATCCTCAAGAAGCAAACCTTGGTGATGAGACTCCAAAATTTCTACGGAACAAGGGTTCTGGAGAGCAGGACTCCTAGGTCCTGGGGGAGGAGGGGCCTGGGAGCCAGGACTCCCGGATCTAAGGAAGGAGTTGCTGGGGGACTGAAGGCCTGGAACTCTCCCACGGATGCAGGACGCCCGTTGCCCCAGGCCCCCTTTCACCCATGTCTTCTGGTCCGGTTCCAACCCTCCCATTCCCGCCTATACACCCTTTTCCCGCTCCCGCAGCGGCGGCTGTTTGAGATGAAGCAGCGACGGAAGCGCCAAGAGCCCCTCATGGTTCAGGCCAATCCTGACGCTTCCCTGCGGCCCCGGCGACCGCGGCAGCGGAAGGAGCGATTCTCGGGTGACAGCGGTGAGGAAAGGTTCCCAGGGTCGCGCAGGAGCACAGCCCTGGAGGGAGGGGTCTGTGGGAGTGCGGGGCCTAAAGGGCTTAGAGGGGAAGGGCCTGGCGGAGCCCTGGGACGGGGACTTGTAGAGCACGAGAGCGGGGCCTGACAGAACCCTTGGGTGGAGCCCAGGAGAGCCTGAGTGCAGGGCCTGTGAGGGCCCAGGGGAAGGACCTGTGAGAGTTCGGGGGCGGGGTCAGGGAGAGCGCGGGTGCGGGGTGTGGCGCAACTAGAGGTGGGGCCCGAAAGAGTCCTGTGATTGGGCTTGTTAGAGCTCCGGGGCGGAGCCTGGGGGAGCCGGGGACCGCCCAGAAAGTGCTGGGGCGGGGCCTGGAAAAGCTCCGGGTTGCAGTTAGGCAGAAACCTCACTGCTGAAGTAGGCAAAGCCGAGGGCCGGGGCTGGGTTATTTAGAGCCGAGGTACTGGAGAGCCCGCGTGGGATTGTTTACACGCGGAATCGAGATAATTTAGCGCTAGGGCTGTGCTTGTTTGAGTCTTGGGATGGAGTTAGGGTTATGAGTGGGTCTCGGGGGTTTGGGTAGTCAGTCAATCAGGGACGATGTCTCGGAGACCGGTGAGGAGGCGGATCTTCTCAGACGACCGGAATTTGTACATCGTGTTAATGGGCCTCGCCGCACCTTCTCCCAGGCCCCGGGAACCCTTTCCTTCAGGAGAACGTGCCAGAGACACATCTGCGCCCTGGTGCCCGCAGTGGCCTGAGCACGGTGAGCTGCGGTGGAGATGGCAGTGGCGAGCGTGGACCCCTGGTATCGCCGACAGAAGCAGGTAATCTCAAATCCTTGGGCCGCCTATACACTGGAACTCCACTCCCACTAGAACCCAGGAGTCTGGAACCTCAGTCCTTGCTCTCCAAAGGACCCCCAGGGGCCCCGTTTCCTTCACACCAAGGAGTCCAGGTCCTGAACCTTCTCCTTCTCCAACACGCAAGAATCTGAATCTCCAGCCCTCTCCTCCCCCAGTATTCAGAAATCCCAGTCTCCAGACCCCCTCCCTGTCCTGATTACCAGACAGTTCCGATCTCGAGTTGGAGGAAGTCTCCGTGGAGGATGTTCCTGCCTCACCACCTCCTTATAAAGAGCCTCCGGGGACTCGGCGCAGGGGTTGGCCAGCCCGCCAACGACCTGGTAATTTCTGGGACATTGGGTGAAATCTGGCCCCCTGGTCCATGTGGCAAATCCTCCCCCTTTTTGATAACAGCTTTGTTGAGATATATTTCACATACTATACAATTCACTCATTTAAAGTTTACAATTCCATGGTTTTCAGTATATTTACCAAGATGTGCAACAATCACCACAATGAATTCTAGAACATTATCATCACCCACAAAAGAAAGCCCTATACCTTTTATCAGTCAACCCCGCCCCCAATTTCTCCCAGACCTAAGTAACCACTAATCTAATTTCTGTCGCTTTAGATTTGCCTATTTTCGATATTTCTATATTCATATATAGAATAATACAGTATATAATCGTTTGTGATTGGCTTCTTTTGCTTAGCATGCTTTCAGTGTTCATCTATGTTGTAGCATTATCAGTATTTCATTCCTTTGTATTTCTTAATATTCCCTTGTGGTGACATTTCCTTTTATTCTCATGACATGACCAACGATTTCAATAACAGGACTCTGGGTTATCACCCCAAACTCCGCTCCCTCCTCCCATTTTATTTCCCCAGTCTCCCAGATGCTCTGTCTGGGACAAGGGAAAGAGAGGACTCTAACCACTCCCTGTCCTTAGATCCAGAGCAGTCAGAGACAGTAGGGGTCGGAAACCCAGGAGTTCTGGCCTTCTCCAGCTAGCACTGATGACCTTGTCCCGAGCTCCTGGGACCCAGATGTCCTGAGCTCAGTCTTCTTCGGGCTTCTTCCACCCCTTAGGGGGCAGTGCTGAGGACGAGAGCGAATCCCAGGATATTGGAGATGAATACGAGGTGCCCAGTCCGAGACCAAACCCTGGAATGGATGGTGACGGGGGCCATGGAGACTTAGACTCCAACAAGGTGGGAGGTGGCACAGGCAATAAGGACATAGGAGGAGGAGGGCTAGTTTCGGACTCTAGGGGGGACAGGACTCTAAAATTCTGCAGCCCAGTCAAGGGCCCTTTTTACTGGTGAGTGGAACCTGTTATGTTTGGGCTAGCAGAGGCTCTATGGGTGCGCCATTTATTGAGTCAATCTAGAGGATCTGAATTGATGTGAGCATATACATTAAAACCCAGCCCCTCGAAAGGCAGCGAGCTTTGGAGAGGGTGAGAAAGGGCCAACTGGCACTCACTTTGCTACTGATGAAAGTGAGATAGTTTCAGTTGAGTAGATCTGGGCGGTAATCTAGACCCAATGAACATTGGTATTAGAGGAATGGGCAGTGCTTTCAAAGGGATTCTCCAATCGGTAGGTGGAATGGGTGAGGCTGAAGAGGGAGGCTAATGGTGCTGGCCAATCAACACTTGAAGAGCGCTTGGCGGGGTGGGCCCCTTGAACATACTGGCCAGTCAGCAGGTGGCTTAGACGCTTGACCAATAGACAGAAAACTTGGTCGAGAGAGGGCGTAACCCTGAGCTAGGATGGCCAATCGCTAGTTGGCAAGGCGGGGGGAGGGCGGGTCTCGACTGTCCCTCAACTTGAATTTGGCGCGTGGGCTAGGGCGAAGACCTGGAAGAGAAGAAAGAGGAATCGGAGTCTACAGTGAGGAACTCCCCATGCGCGGCCGACGAAGAGGTGTCCGAGGCCCCGGGAGGCGCGGGCAACAGCGATGTGGGGAGCTCGTTCCGCTCGCCTCCCTGCGCCCCAGGCCCTCGGCTGGGCGAGGACATGGAAGCGTATGTGCTGCGGCCAGCGCTGCGCGGTCGCACGGTGCAGTGTCGCATCAGCCGCGACAAGCGCGGGGTAGACAAGAGCATGTTCCCTTTCTACTATCTCTACCTGGAGGCGGCCGACGGCCGAAAGGTGCGGTCTGGCAGCCTCGGAAGCAAGTCCCACCTCCCAAGGGCAAGTCCCGCCCCTTTCTGAGCGAGGTCAAGACTTAGGCGAATCCAGGCCTTGCTCGTCATTGAACTAGGACTAGTCAGCTCCAGCGCCAAGTCCTGCCCTTCACAGCACTAGGCTTCTTTCATCTCAGAGCCCGATAGGCCCTCCCCATCCCATAATCCAGCTCTGTTCACTCCCGAGTTTGGCCCGCCTTTCTCAAAGCTAGGCCACGCCCTGTCGGGAGGTCCCAAGCCCCACCCCTTACAGACCCTCGTGAGGTACGGGCCCCATCTTTTTCGATCCAAGTCTGGCCCCTCAATGAGCCTTCAGTGTTATCAGGCCCCACCCAATCCTGGGACAGGCCCCGCCTATCGGGAGCCAAACCCCTTGCTTCGTGGATTTTCCACCCATAGCCAAGCGACTCCCCTCTCAGTCTGGCCATTCCTCTCTCGAGTGTGGCCGCTTCTCAATTACTCATTCTCTCCCAGAAAGAGGCTTTTCCCCTACTCAGGGCCAGACCTGGTTTTTCCCCGATGAAACACGTACTGAAGTCCTGCTGCGATGTTCCAAGTGAGGCTCTTCCCTATTCTCCAAAGCCAGGCCCTGCCTGCCAGTCAGGCTCGCCCCTGCCTGGGCTCAGCCCCAATCCTGAACCCAATGGCCAAAGGAATAAGGGGGAGATATTAAGATGTGAAATGAAGCTCCCCATTCAGGACCCAGCTGATGACTTCCTTCAGTGAGAACCGCATCTCCCAGCAAGCCTTGGGATGCTTATTGCTCCATTACCCTTTCCTCTGTCTTGGGGACATGGTGTTTCCTTGTCTTTGGACCCCTCGCCCTAGCCAAATACCGGAAATAGATTCTAATGGGCTGTTTCTCACATCCACAGCACTTCCTTCTGGCTGGGCGCAAGAGAAAAAGGAGCAAAACCTCTAATTACCTCCTCTCCCTGGACCCCACAGACCTATCTCGGGATGGGGAAAATTTTGTGGGCAAAGTCAGGTGGGCAGAGTCCTCATGTGTGTGATAAACAGGTGGCAGAGGGCCAGCGGTTGGGGGGAGGGGACAATTGAACTACATTTCCCAGCGGGCTGTAGAGTACAAGTTCCACCTGCCCTAGAACTTTTTCTCTTGGGGGCTGATGGGTTTTGTAGTTCTTCAAGTTGCAACCCCAGGGTGGTTGGGAATAGAACTGAAGGCTTTGGAGCAGAGGCTGGCATTTAAGACATTTGACTTCTTGAGAGACACGGGGCTGGCATTCCTAAGTTCCTGTGGGAGAAGAGGGCTGGGATATGTGAGTTCTTTTGTCTTGGAAGAGCGTTCCTAAAGGGCCAAGGCAGGAGGCTTAAAATCATGGCTCACCAAAGAAAGAGAGGGGGCTGGGACTGGATACATGGAACATGAGTCTTTTGTAGAGGATTGATCGGAAGAGTTCATGAGATGACATGGGAAAGCAGTTAATGTAAAACAGGAATAATTATTATTTTTATTCTGACCGCTTCCCTCCTGGAGCAGATCTAATGTATTGGGCACCAAATTCACCATCTTCGACAATGGGGTGAATCCAGAAAGGAAGAATTTTGTCCCAGAGACTGCTCGGATCAGGGAGGAGCTGGGGGCTGTGTGTTATGTGAGTGTCCGAGAGACGAGAAGAGAGTGGAGCAGGACGGTAGGGAGGGAGAAAGAAGCAGGCCAAATGGAGCATACTACCCTCAGGAGACCAACGTCTTGGGATTCCGAGGGCCCCGGAAAATGACTGTGATCATTCCAGGAATCGACGCCCAGAACCAGAGAATCAGTGTCCAGCCACAAAATGTTAGTCCGCCAAGGTTGAGTGTCTCTGGGTCAATGGGGAGGAAGGGCTGGGGGACCGGCCATAGGGCCTAAGGGGAGAGGGAGCCGATGGATTGCATAAGGTCATACATGAAGCCGGGAGGACTTTGTCAGACTTAATGCTTCTCAGGAAGGAGAGCCTAGGGACTCAAAATTCTGCGTCTGGAGAAAAAAAGCTGGTTGGTAGTTGGTTAACCACGTCCCCTACTTTATCCTCTAGGAACAGGAGTCGCTATTGAGTCGCCTCCAACGGGGGGCCAGCCAGGGGCTGGTCCTGCTGCAAAATAAAGCCCCATCGTGGAGCGACGAGAGCGGCGCCTACGTGCTCAATTTTCATGGTCGCGTCACTAGGACCTCGGTCAAGAACTTCCAGATCGTGCATCCGGATGACCGTGAGTTCCTAGGAACTGGTTTACCTGGGCAAGGGAGCAGGACAAGAACTACTTCTCCCATTAGCACTTGAGCGTTTTTCTAGGCAGGGCCGACCCCACGCTATTGCAAAGCCTTTTGGGAAGTGTAGTTTACAAGGCCCTCTGCTCTGTAAACTGCACTTCCGGAGGATTCCGCGCAGAGTGAGGGCGCCGCACAGCCTCTCGGGAGTCGAGGTTCTCGCGGCCGAGAGGCCCGCGGCAGGGAAATGACACCCGCTCCTCTTAGTTCCTGACTTCCTTCTCAGCGGACTACCTGGTGCTCCAGTTCGGTCGCGTAGCCCCAGACACGTTCACCATGGACTTCCGCTTCCCACTTTGTCCGCTCCAAGCCTTCGCCATCTGCTTGTCCAGTTTCGATGGGAAGCTGGCATGTGAGTAATTCAATGAAATACTCTCATCAGCTTGTGTGCCTGCTCATTTGGAGAAAGAGCCCCAGCGTGCCTTCTTTTGCACCACTTTACTAATAACCAACACTTATTAGACGCCGCCTGAGCGCCCCGTCCTGTGCTCTAGGCAGTGGGCTGTTCGGCAGCACTTGCTTTCCCGAAATCACAGTCCGATCATGGGGGATGGGTCTTAAACAACAAAAAAATCAAAATGCTCGTCTGCTATGAACGAGGAAGGCACACAAGTTGGCTGGGTCAGAGCAAGATATCTCTTAAAAAAAAAAACATTTCATCTACATCTGAAGAATCACAAGGAAGTAGCTGAGCCAGAGGGGGTCAGGGACGGGAACAGACAGTAGCCACAGCTCATACAGAGGTCTTAAGCTGGAAGGGGGCTTGGTCGGTTTGGGAATGAAAGGATAGTGTAGCAGGAGCCTGGGGAACCAATGGGGAGGGACAAGGTATGAGGCTGGATAGGGTGCAGGACGTTTGGACCACTCTTTTTTTTTTTTTAATTAACTAATTAATTAATTTTATTTATTTATTTTATTTTTTATTTTTGGCTGTGTTGGGTCTTCCTTGCTGTGCGCCAGCTTTCTCTAGTTGTGGTGAGCGGGGGCTACTCTTCGTTGCGGTGCGTGGGCTTCTCATCCCGGTGGCTTCTCTGTTGTGGAGCATGGGCTCTAGCCACATGGGCTTCAGTAGTTGTGGCACGCAGGCTCAGTAGTTGTGGCGCACGGGCTTAGTTGCTCCATGGCATATGGGATCTTCCTGGACCAGGGCTCGAACCTGTGTCTCCTGCACTGGCAGGCGGATTCTTAACCACTGCACCACCAGGGAAGCCTGGGCCTTTTTTTTTTTTTTTCCAAGCCTCTGTTCTCTTTTTAATTCTTTAGTTCCTCTTAATATTTTTTTATTATTATTTATTTTTTGGCTGTGTTGGGTCTTCGTTGCTGCGCACGGGCTTTCTCTAGTTGTGGTGAGTGGGGCTACTCTGTTGCGGTGCGCGGGCTTCTCATTGCAGTGGCTTCTCTTGTTGCGGAGCACGGGCGCTAAGTGCGCGGGCTTCAGTAGTTGTGGCACGTGGGCTCAGTAGCTGTGGCTCGCGGGCTCTGAGCACAGGCTCAGTAGCTGTGGCGCACGGGCTTAATTGCTCCGCAGCATGTCGGATCCTAAGTGCGCGGGCTTCAGTAGTTGTGGCACGTGGGCTCAGTAGCTGTGGCTCGCGGGCTCTGAGCACAGGCTCAGTAGCTGTGGCGCACGGGCTTAATTGCTCCGCAGCATGTCGGATCTTCCCGGCCCAGGGCTCGAACCTGTTCGCCCTGCATTGGCAGGCGGATTCTTAACCACTGAGTCACCAGGGAAGCCCCCCGGGCCACTTTTGTTTGAACTGCTGTGAAGAGTTCTAAGCTGGTGAGGTAAAGTAGGATGGGTAGTTGGAAGACATCATGAGAGTGAGAATAAATACTAGCCGACACTTATGTTATTTGACAAACATTGTTTTAATTATGACTTCCTTTGGGGCCTTACAAACTCATATAAGGTATGTGCAATTGTTAGCCGCATTTTACAGATAAGGAAACTGAGTCCATGGACACATGATTTATAAATGTGAAATCAGACCTACTCATAAATGTGAAAGCCTTGAGGAACTCACATCTGCCAGTAGGAGGATGAGTGTTTGTATTCCAGGGACACACAGAAAACTGGAGCTTAACCCTTTTTTGGTGAGTCCAGTTCCCAGCTGCTTTGGGGAGATAACTGTCCGGGGTTTAATCAAATTTAGGTGGAAGCCAAAGAAAAACAACAAAACCCACCAGTCCTTAGTTCAAAAGAAGCCTCGGAATAGGAAGAGGCAAATTCAAGGGATGATGGGGAATGTAGTTTATCCTCTATTGAGAGACTCGTCTTTATGCTGTTCCCCCGCAACTGTTTTGGGGACCCAGGAGTAGTGGATGATGTCAGTTCAGACACACACGGAGACGCTGCTCACTATGAAAAGCTTTATTCCTTATATAAACCAACACTTAAAAAAATAGTTAATAACACGAAAACTACTTCATCTTAGCCACGCCTCCCACTGAGGTCCAGGCAAGGAGACATACAGGGAGGAGATGGAGAGGCCAGAATGTGGCTCAAAGGCGTGGTCTGCATGGGGACATGGATAAGGTCGGGGTAGGGGCAGGTATGGTGGCCAGAGAAGTGGGAGGGTTCCCGAGGCGTGCCCAGGCCCTGGCCCGGGCGGCAGGGGTGAGGTAGGGACCCAGCTCCTCTTGGGCTTGGGCGATGCGTCGGGCAAAGCGGCTGCGATCCCGGGCGAACTGCTCCCAGGGGCCTCTGCGGGCGGCCTGGGCGGGTCCCGCCCAGACAGCCAGGAGATGGACGGACACCTTCTCAGAGAAGCGCACCTGGAGATGGACCGTCACAGACATGGGGAGACACAGAGATACAGACACAAGATACAAACGGCCACAGGTTGGGGGGTGTGGGGAGAGGGAGGGAGACAGAGAGAGAGAACCAAACAAAAATCAGTTGCACAACAACACTTGTTATCTGGCTAGTCATTCACCTGCCAGCGGATCCTCCATCTGACTCACTGAAGATGGAGGTAGTTCCCTGGGGTTGACATCCACAGCTGCTCCTTCCTCCCACAAGGGCCCAGCCTCTTGCAAAGGATTGCATTACAGTGAACACAGCCGTCCCAACGGAGCTCACATGCAACCCTCTGCAACACGGGGGACCCAGGAATCGGGGCCTCCAGCCCTTTGGCCTCCAGGCCCAGGAGTTCCAGCTCCCAGCCCTCTCCTCGATAACCTCAAGAATCTGAGCCCTCAGCACCCACCTTTCTGGTGTTTAGGGGAGGCTCAGGGTCCCGATGCCTGGTGGGGGTTTCTGCAGACTTGAGGCGCGTTTGCAGACGGAGGGGCAGCAGAGGAGGAGCCCAAGGAGGTGGGGCCTTCTCTCCAGGTAAATAGATGGCCACTCGGAAGGGGCAGGGCTCAGCTTCTCCCCACTCTGTGGCAGCTTCCCCTCCCTCTGTTTCCTCTCCAGGCTGATATATCCGGTCCCTGAAGAGGGCACTCTGGGCCTGAAGGGAGGGACTTGGTTCCAAGTCAGCTGCTTCTGATTCATCATCTTCATCCTTATTCTCACCCTCACACTCTGTTTCCTCCTCTGTGTCCTCTCCTGGTCGGTACACCCAGGCCCTCAGGAAGACACTTGTGGGTGGGACGGAAGAGAAAGCCTCAGCTTCTCCTGAATCACTGTCCTCCTCCTCCTCTTCTTCCTCTGTGATCTCACTGGATTGATGCTGCCAGGTCCGGAGCGGGGGCCTCTGGGCTGGAATTGAGGAGTGTGGCTCTGGGTCAGCTTCTCCTTTCTCAGCTTTTTTGGCCTTCTCCTCCTCAGGCTCCTCTCCTGAACAACACTCCCAGGCCCTGAGGTGGGAGCCTGCAGATGAGGGGCAAATGGAGGTCTTCGTGGCTGCTTTATTCTCTGTTCTTTCTTCCTCTGTGGCTCCATCCACGGGGCAGCACACCCAAGCTCTGCACTTGGATCCCAGAGCTAAGGGAGAGGTAGATGTTCTAGGAGCTCCTTTATTTACAGCTTCTTCTTCCTCCTCCTCCTCCTCCTCTTCCTCCTCTTCCTCCTCTTCCTCCTCTTTCTCCACCGCTGGACAACACTCCCAGTGTGATGGAGGAAAAGAGAACGTGATCACTTCTTTATCTTCGGGAACCCCTTCTTCCTTAGATTCCTCCTCCCCAGGAAGGTCTTGCAGGGATGTTATCAGAAGGCTGGGGGACGGGGGAGCAGGCTGGCCATCCATAAATTCACTGCCCTGCTCTCTAGGGACACTGGTTGCTTCTTCCCTGACATACTCTTCGTCACCATCATCTAAAAGTCCCTTCAAGAAGAGATCACTTGGTTTCCAGGTCAGGGCAGGCCCCCAGGATGCTTCTCCATCCTCCTCAGCGGCTCCACTGTCTCCAGTCTCCTCTTGAGGGTGCCTGCCCTTGGGGGCATGGTGAGTGGCCAGAGAAGCCTTAGCTTCTCCCTCCGGGACAGCTTCTCCCTGATCTGTTCCGGTTACTGCTTCCACCAACCAGGGCTCTGGAGATCCTGGGCCTCTCAGGTGGCTCCAGGCCCAGCTGAGAAGGCCCACCAGCGGGGACAGGAGATAGAAGTGGTGGGTATCCCTCCAGGGGCCAGGCTGATGGGGCACTTGGCCTGGAGCCATCTGTCTGGACTGGGAAAAAAGGAGAAAAAAAAAGGAATCAAGTTTAGAAGCCATTTAGGGGATAGTATCAGAGGATGACCCTGAGTCATAGCAACGGAAATAGTAACACAAATAGCAACAGGAGAGTCCCTGCCCCACATTCCTTTCTGATCTCAGCCACTCCCATCTCTGTCCCTTGTTTTGCCACCTCTTTTCTCAATACCCAAGTCTGGGTCCCCATTCTCTCTGTCCTTAGCTCAACAAGCCCCTAGCCCCATCTGCTCTCACCCGTAAGTCCTAGTCCCAAGAAGAGAGAACACAGCTCCTCTACTTGCTTCTCTTGGGGACAGAGTCCTGGTCCCTGCTGCTCGCACCCTCCTGAGGATTGACAAATCAGACCCCCATCACCCTCCTCCCTCGGAGACTCAAAAATTCCGATCCCCAGATGGTTCCTGCATTGGGGACCCAAGAGGCTGGCTCCCAGACCCCTCCTCCGTCTGGCTCAGGACTCCAAGTTCCCAATTCCTTCTGCTTCCTAAGTCCGAGCCCTGGGGTCCGTCCCACCCCTCCATACACAAGAGTTCAGGTTCCCAGGCCCTCCTTAGGACCCAGGAGTCCAGGCCCCGAACACTCCTATTTCGGAACCCAGAAGTCCGAGCCCCCTCCTCATAAGGCCAGCAGTCTGATCCCAGCCCCCAAACCCCTGGGGACCTAGGTGTTCCGACCCCCCAACTCACCGGCTCGGGACTGTGCGTCACCCTGGGGGCAGGAGCGCCGGCTGGGGCTGCCACAAGCGATCACAGGTTCGGACGGCGCGGGAGGCCAGCGCGTTCATCTCACCCTCCGGTGTTGGGCTCGGGGACTCAAGTTGTCACCGGCTGCTGCAAGTGCTGTCGCGACAAACGGGCGCGGGATCGTGCCGGGAGACGCAAAAAGACAAACAAGTGGGAAACAAAACGGGTTTGCGCTGACGCTACCCGTAGGGCTTTTATAGGCCAACGCTGCCGGACGTGCTAACGCCAAGAGGGGAGGCGGGGTTTCGAAACGTAAACGTGAGGATCTGAACGGAAAACGAGGTTGGACTTCTCGCGGAGATTCCGGGCTTTGTGATGTCACGACGACGGCGGCGGCGTTTCCAAGCGTGGCCACGCCCCAAGCAAGGGAGCTGTCACTCAAACGCGTGAACTGCTTAAGCAGTGAGGGAGCTCGCTTACCCCCTGTTCCAGGCAGCTGCCTCCCGCCCTGTTTAACCAGCAGGCCCCAGTCTAGACTCTCCCACTTTCCCATCCGGTCGTCTTCCTACCCGGTGTGGGAGAGTATTATTGTTTCCATTTCACAGATGGGGAAACTGAGGCTTGGGAATGAAATCACTTGCTCAAGGTGGTCACAGAAGAGTCTAGATTCATTGCAAAAGAGACAGAATGTGTAAGCCCCCTGAAGGCGGGCACCGTGCATTGCTCACTGCCTGGCACATAGTAGGTGCTCAACAAATATGTGGTGAGAGTATACTAAACCAAAAACCCGGACCCCTTCCCCGTCTCAGGCACAAGGTTCCACTCTTAGGTTTCACCTGCTTCAAATTTGTACAAAACCTCTGCTTACACAAACTGAAATCCTGGCTGGGGAGCACCAACGGAACCTCATGGGAGAGTGGGGTCTTCTGCCACAAATTCCAGGCCCAGGGACACAATCCCAGTCCTACCGCACCACCCACCCCTGACCTGGTCCGTAATGTTTTCCCTCAAAATACACCCAGAACCCATGTCTCCCTCCTGAGGGGGTCAACCTCAGTCTAGAAGAGAATTTTCATCTGAATCTGAGGTGGAGATTGACACTGGCCATTTGACCATTCTCTCGCCAGCACCCAGGGATCCGGGGCCACTCCCTCCTCACTGGAGGACTTGGATCCATCCACTTAAAGCCACACTTCCAGACCCCCAGCTCTAGTCACAGCTCCGGAGTCCTGACTCCTAGCTCACACCTTCCCAGGTACCCAGGAGTCTCAGCCCCCACCCCTTCCAAGATAGTAGCCATCTCCTTTCGGGGGAGGGGCGTGGTGCCCATGACTTAGGCCCCTGACTACCACCAGCCCACTGAGGCCCTGGAGTCCAGGCCCGGCTCCTACTCTCCAAACATTTAGGAATCCCAGCTTCAGCCTTTATGGGACCCTGGCTCCCCAGGCTCCAGTCCAGCAGGGACCTAGGAATCGGGGAGGGGGGTGTGTGTGGCCCCTCAGCATGGGGTCAGCTGAGCCAGAGGTCAGGCTGTGGTGGGGAGGCCAAGAGGGGCGGGGTCAGCCGGGATTGGGAGGGGAGGCAGCCGCGTGGGCGGCTGGCAGACGGAGGGAAGGACCCACAGAGAGGAAAGAGAAAGTGGGAGAGCGGGGAAGAGAGAAACTCAGAAGGGAAATCTGAGCGAGGAGGAAACAGTAGACGTGGAGGGCCACGGAGAAAGAGAAAGAGATTGAGTGTACGGGAGAGAGAGAGAGAAGGGGGAACAGAGAGGGAGTGAGCGAGAGCGAAAGCGAGAGAGAGAGAGAGAGAGAGAGAGAGAGAGAGAGAGAGAGAGAGAACGGGATGGAGACTTAAAGAAGAGACTCCATGAGTCCCAGAAAAGCGAGAGCGAAAGCGAGAGAGAGAGAGAGAGAGAGAGAGAGAGAGAGAGAGAGAGAGAACGGGATGGAGACTTAAAGAAGAGACTCCATGAGTCCCAGAAAAAGATTTGGACAGAACCAGAAAGATTGGGAGAGAAAGTGATATGGGGGTGGGGATGCTGCCGAGGAGGGAATGAGTAAGAGAGAGACTGGAAGACACAGAGATTCGAGAGTGAGAGAGACAGAAGGTGAGACTGGAGAGAGAGACAGTATAAGAGGAGGGTAGAGCGTGAGAGGAAGACTCACTATCAGAGACAAAGAGACCAAAGGGTGTGAATGAGCAGGTGAGAACTGCGGGCTATGAGAGGCATCCCCTAAGGGGCAGAGGAGGAGGGGGACTGTGCCTGGGTGTCTCAGCTTCCACGCTGCCCTCCTGTGCTTTCTGTCCTTGGGACCCCAGAGCTGGTAAGTTCCCTGGCTGGGCTGGGAGGGAGGAGCTGCCTGGGTGCACATTCCTGGTGCCCGGGTCTCAGTGGGGATGTTCTGGGGGTGCACGTGGGAGGGCAGGAGACAGGTAGCTGGGGGGCCGCTGGAAAGAGACAGGGAATGGGGGGTCTTGAGCACAGAGAGGGTCAAATTCCTGGCCAGTGTGCAGGGCGGGGGCAAGAATAAAGGGGCTCCTATTCTCTGTCTCTGGCTGCAGACAGCTGCCCCCTCCCCGCAGCTGCCAGTGCCGCCCACCTCTCTTGGCATCACTCTTGGTATGCGATCCCGGGCCAGGGCCTCCCCCAGTCCCCCCAGGCCCCAAACAACAGGCTCTTTCTCCTCAGCCTCCTCCGACCTGCAAGCCCCTGACCCTGTCTCTGTCCCCAGCCGGGTCATCTGCAGAGAGGCACACACAGCCCCTTTTTTTTTTCCTCTCCCCAAGCCCTTGATGGAGGAAGGCAGACCTCGGAGCAGCCTCAGCCTGGCCAGCAGCGCCTCTACCATCTCCTCCCTCGGCAGCTTGAGCACCAAGGTTCGAGCTTCTCGGTGGGGCTGGGGAGGAGGGGGGGGTGCTCTGGGCTGCCCCATCCTCCTGTTTCCGAACCCTGGTTTTAGCAACGGGGTGTGCCAAACCTAACAAGGTCCCAAATTTCCCACCCGCCACAGCTAGGAATTCAGAGGCACTCCCAGCTGTCCCCACCCCTTGTATTTTCCTAATTCGAAGCCAGAGTAACAACCCTGCTTAACTCTGGTTGCTAAGATAAGGCCACTCCCCAGCCGTGACCTCCCCTCTCCCCAGCCGGGAACTCAGTGGCTACTCTTATTAGGACTGAGAAATCCGTGCCCAGTCTCTAGCCATCCCCCATCTGCCCAGTTCTGAAATCTGATAAAGGAAAGACCTTTCTCCAACAATAAATATGCCCCATGTGGCCTGAGATTCTCGCATCCCAAATCATCGCCCCAGCCCAAAGTTCAGTCATGACATTCATTTTCTTGTCCTCCAGACATTCCCCTCACTCATTTCTAGCTTCCCAAGTTCAGATTCTGTAGATTTGAACCTGACCTCGATCAGCATCATCACCAAGGAGGGGCATCCTGTGGGAATCTGGCCGTGGGTGCCTGGGATATCTGTGTGGACAGGAGAGGGAGGCTCATCTACTGGGATGAAGGGATTTGGAGCTCCCACCACCACCCTGGACACGATCGCTAAGGAATGTCCTTCCTTGGCACTGAGGTATCCTTTGATTCCAGCTGACCCATCACTAGGGACTCAGCACAGAGGTCCTTCCTGATTAGGGGGACCTCCCAGGCAGTATTGCCATCTCGGGTCCCAAAGGCTCTACTACATCTCTGGCTCTGGTGGCCAAGAGCATCCTCTCCTTGGCAGTGGACCCTTGATTCCCAAATTCCCTCTGCAGTGGCCAGTAGCCTCTTCCTTGCCTCCAGACACCTCCCTCCACGCATGAAAAGTGTCTGTCAGCTCTGCACTATGCACATGCAATTCTCATCCCCAAACTCAGATCCCTCTTTATTTATTTATTTTTTAATCTTAGTTCCCCGACCAGGGATTGAACCCGGACCACGGCAGTGAAAGCGCCGAATCCTAACCGCTAGGCCACCAGGGAACTCCCTCAGCTCCCTCCTTGACCCAGTTTCTAAAGGCAGCTGAGGAGGGCCTCGGGTTGCCTGAGTCCCACTGCACCGCCTCCCCAAGCCCATCCCAAGGCCATGTTCACTTCTGTCCTCCTTGTCTCTTCAGAAGTCCACCCGGGCGGTAAGCAAGGTGCATGCCTTCGGGAAGAGGGGCAATGCGCTCAGAAGGGACCCTAACCTCCCCGTGCACATCCGAGGCTGGCTTCATAAGCAGGTAGAGTGAGCGGAAGAAGGGAAAGGACACTCCAAGTGATGGTAGAGGCTGTGCCCCTGGCTGTCCACTGTTTCTCTCCTTCCAAGTCTTCTCCAAATTTTTTTTTTTTGGATCACTGCTTCCTCCCTTATTCTGTCGTTTCTTTCATTCATTCGTTCATCCAATGACCACTTTTTTTCCCATAAATTTATTTATGCTTTATTTTATTTTTGGCTGCATTGGGTCTTTGTTGTTGCGCGCGGGCTTTCTCTAGTTGCGGCGAGCGGGGGCTACTCTTCGTTGCGGTGCGCGGGCTTCTCACTGCGGTGGCTTCTCTTGTTGCGCAGCACGGGCTCTAGGCACGCGGGCTTCAGTAGTTGTGGCTCGCGGGCTCAGTAGTTGTGGCACACGGGCTTTGTTGCTCTGCGGCATGTGGGATCTTCCCGGACCAGGGCTTGAACCCGTGTCCCCTGCATTGGCAGGCAGATTCTTAACCACTGTGCCACCAAGGAAGTCCAATGACCACTTCTTGAACATTTACAATGTGCCAAGCCCTGGGTCACATACCAGGCAAATAAGACAAATAAGTATCTATCTACATTCAGGATGGGGGTGGGCCAGGGGTGGATAATAAATTACTATAAAACAAGTGGACTAAATGATTTCGGATGCTGGGAAATGAAGCACTGTGAAGAAATAACGCAGGAGAATGTGCTGGAAAGTGGCTGAGGGATGAGAGCTACTTTTTTTTTTTTTTTTTTTTTTTTGCGGTACGCGGGCCTCTCACTGCTGTGGCCTCTCCCGCTGCGGAGCA
>NW_021145342.1:37005-66958 GCF_002837175.3 Physeter macrocephalus
GGACGCGCAGGCTCAGCGGCCATGGCTCACGGGCCCAGCCGCTCCGCGGCATGTGGGATCTTCCCGGACCGGGGCACGAACCCGTGTCCCCTGCACTGGCAGGCGGACTCTCAACCACTGCGCCACCAGGGAAGCCCGGAATCTGTGTTTTAATGAGCCCTCCTGGTGATTCTTATGTGCACCCGAGTTTTAGATTCCCTGGAAGCCAGCAAATTAGGGTAAGGAACTTGAGATTTATTCTAAGTGTGACGGGAAGCTCTGTTTTGAGCAGGGGATTCACATGGTCTGATTTATAATTTTAAAAGATCATGCTGCTTCTGTGGGAATGGATTGAAGAGGAGAAGAGGGGCACAAGGTTAGAGATGGAGCAGTTCTGGAAGAGGAGATGGGGAGATGCAGGATTCAGGGTATGGCTCAGCATCACCTTCCTGGTCTCTCTGTGTCTCACACTCCATAATGATCGGGCCAAGTCTTCCTATATCAAGCCGCTGCCCGCGTGTGGTACAGTATCTGTCCCAATCTTCCTGTAACTTCTCAATCCCCAATTGACACATGAGGAAAAAATGAGGTTTCTAGTGGGGAAATGACTTGCTTAAGGGCACAGTTTGAAAGTGGTGGAGCTAAGAGTCAAACTCAGGTCCACCTGTGTCCAGAATCTATGTCCTCTCAACTGCAACCCACTGGTTTCCAGTTCTCCATCTGAATCTATTGCACTAAACATGTGTCTCTGCTTCTCTCCTTTCTTTGGGTCTTTGGCCCCAAGTGTCACTGTCTCCATCTCCTTTTTTCCCTCCCCCCTCTACTCCCACTCTGTCTCTCCAGGACAGCTCCGGGCTCCGGCTCTGGAAACGCCGCTGGTTCGTCCTCTCTGGCCATTGCCTCTTCTATTACAAGGGTCAGTGCCCCAGCTGGCATGGGGTGGGCGGGCCCCCCTCCCACCCTTCCTTTCCTCTAGCCTCTTGGCCTCTAGATCCCTGTGTGACACTTGACCCCAGCCTGTCTTTTGCAGACAGCCGCGAGGAGAGCGTCCTGGGAAGCGTCCTGCTCCCCAGCTACAGTATCAGGCCAGATGGTCCAGGAGCCCCCCGAGGGCGGCGCTTCACCTTCACCGTGAGTCCATCCAACCCCCATGGGCACTAAGGCACTAGGCGATGGGGGCAGTCATGGAGCATCCATTATTGGAGATAAAGACCAGGGTCCATGGCATCCTTCTTTTTAGACGGCCCGGCGGCCGGGTCCTCCAGCTCTCTCTTCCCGCAGGCGGAGCACCCGGGCATGAGGACCTACGTTCTGGCGGCTGACACGCTAGAGGACCTGAGGGGCTGGCTACGGGCGCTGGGGCGGGCCTCCCGCGCGGAGGGGGACGACTGGTGAGTATAAGTACAGGCCACGCCCCTGACGCTCTACCTCCAGTCTGGGTCCTGCAAATTATCCGGCTAACCCCTCCCCTTAAGGCCCTGCCCTCTTCAGTGTCCAATCACTGTTCTTCTAGCTATGGAAACTCCGCCCTTCAGGCCCCACGTCCAGGGGACTTCATCTCCAGTCAGCAAAGTCTATCTCTTGTAAGCTCCGCCCACCGTTTTGTCCATCAATATTGCTCACTCTCTAACTGGCTCCCGCAGAAGTCTCCACCCCCTGAGGCTGCCCCCTAAAAAATGTCAGATTGAAAAAAAAAGGAAGGCTCCAGGCTCTGTCTGCCTGCCCCAATTTTCTGGCTGGAGACGCATAGTCTAGGGCATTGGGCCCAGCGACCTGGACGGACCTTGTGGCCCTGTACAAGTCACTTCCAACTCGGGCCTCAGTTTCCCCATCTGTAAAATGGGGAAAACAATTTACAGTGCACTACCTCCTCTTTTTTCTCTGTAGGTTCCTGTGTCCTTATCTGTGAAATGGGAATAAGGGCTGTTATAAAGTTCAAAGGAGTGATGTCTTTTTCTGTGTCCACTCGTTAGTGGGCAACCCAGGTCATCTGCACGTCCCCAGACTGGGGAGGGCCCTGGCGGCCCCGGTGGTCCCCCAGAGGCGAGCAGAGGGGAAGAGGGGCGCGGCTCAGAATCACCGGAGGTGGCTCGTCTCTCCAGAGGTCGTGGCCGGCTGCTCACTCCCAGCCCCCTGGCTGACCTCCAATCTGGACCCCGAATTTGGAGGACAAGGAGCCCAGAGTGAGTTGGACGAGGGAGTCTGGGACGAGAAGGTTCTATAGGGCTGAGCTTCAGAGGAAATGCTGTGGGCGTGGCCGAAGGGCGGGGCTGGGACTGATTAGGGGAGTGACTTAGTGCTTTCTCACTGATGTGTGTGACTTGCTGGGTTCTTGTGGGCTCAGTGCCTGTCGGGGAGAAGTCTTAAGGGGGGGATACCACAAAGAGGGAAATTATTCAGGATCTGGCTACTAGAGGAGGGTTCTACTCCAGAGGGACAGGGAGACACCCTGAAGGGAGGCACATCTTTGAGGCTGGCTTGATGGGTAGTAGGATGAGGGGGCTCTAGCTGACGCAGTTCGCCTATTCTGTCTTCCCTACAGCCTGTTCACACCCTTCTCTCGCCCTCCCTCCCCTCTGAGCCTCCCCCGGCCCCGTTCTGCTCCTGCACGCAGACCCCCTCCCTCCTCTGGAGACACAGCACCTTCTGCCAGACCCCATACCCCCCTGAGTCGCATCGATGTCCGGCCTCCCCTGGATTGGGGCCCCCAGCGCCAGACACTCTCCAGGCCCCCCACTCCCCGACGAGGACCCTCCTCCGAGGCTGGGGGAGGAAGGGACCCCAGGAGTCCCCAGCACTGGAGTCAGGAGGCCAGAACCCCGGTGAGCAGAGGTGATGGGGAGAGGGACTAAATCTCCCATTTGGCCATGGGGCTGTCTTTCTAGGCTGGTCTCTAGGCCACTGGCCCCTGGGTATCATGGGAATTGTAGTTCAGCATAATCACAGCTGGGTTCAGATGTGAAAGGGAGAGTGAACTTTAACTCCCATGAGTTCTCAGGGCTCTCTTCAGGCTGCTCTTCGGCCATTACCCCTTAAGCATTGTGGAGATTGTAGTCCAGAATACTCTCCTCTAGGACACTGCTGTGAGAGGTAGCGTCGATTGCATCTGCCTTGTGTCTCCAGTTTATCTTTCCAAGTTGGTCACCTACTGTTTTCTCTGAGCATCACGGGACTGTAGTCCAGAAAACCCACAGCTAACCACGAATGTGAGAGTGAGAGTAGACTGCAACTTCCATTGGTCCCTGGGACTGTTTTGCCAGGCTTTCCATTTATCATCAGTCTCTGTGTCCCCACAATGGCACACAGCTGGAGAGCAGATAGTTGAGGAAGTTCTGGGGGCCCAGTTCTGAACCTCAAAGAGTCTCCTAAGGCACTGCAATTCCGGATACATCCATTCTAATATTTGTTACTAAGGCATGCCAATTTCTAAACATCTCTCTTTCAGTATTCCTCCCAGGCCCCCTCTGGTTCCTCCACATATCTCCAGCTCCCTCCAAGGCCTCCTGGGACCCGGGCTTCCATGGTTTTATTGGTAGGTATGCTGGGGCACCTCGAATCTGCCAGAGCCCCCTCCCTTGCTTTCTTTGCTATGGTGAATGTCATCGCCTGGACTCGTGTGCCTAGAGAAAACTGGGTATTTCAAGGTGCCTGGATATATATTAGTTTCCTAGGGCTGCTGAAAACTGGGTGGCATATATGTATAGAATATCTCTCCATTCATTCATATAATTTTCTAGGTCTGTCATTTGAGTTTTTCCATGGAGATTTTGTGTGCTATTAGTTAAGGTAATTCCTAAATTCCTGATAGTTTTTTTGTTTTTTTTGGCCATGCTGTGTGGCTTGAGGGATCTTAGTTTCCTGACCAGGGTTTGAACCCAGGCCACTGGTAGTGAGAGCGTCGAGTCCTAACCACTGGACCACCAGGGAATTCCCTCCTGATAGTTTTTATAGTTATTTGAATGGTATATTCCTCTTTTTTAAAAAATATTTTCTAGTTATTGATCGTGTAGAGATATGCTATTAATGTTTGTAACTTCATTTTACACCTGGCATCCTTGCTGAATTCTCTTATTTATTCTAATAATTTTTTATGCTATTTTTTGGGGGGGTAGATGAGCACATCATCTATAAATAATGATGGTTTTATCATTCCCCTTTCTATCCTTACACTTTTATTCTTTTTCTTATCTTATAGCATTGATCAAGATCTCTAATAGTGTGTTAAACTGTAAGAGTGGTAGTGAGCATCCTTATTTTATTCTCAGTCATAAAGGAACTCTCTAAGTTTTCTCGATTAGTTATTTATTTGCTATAGCCATTTGGTAACAAAGACCACTTCCTAAAGCCAAAAGTCTGGCAATTGGTCTACTGAGGTTTGCTAAAGCTTGGAACAAAGCTAATAAGGACAGAGGTGTCTGTTAGTAGAAACAGGGCTCAGCTCAGCGCTGAACTACAATAAGGACCTGTTTGGGCATGTGACCTCCAACTTTTCTCTTTCTCCTCAGCCGGGTCCCCCTCTAGACTCAACCTTCCACCAAAGCTTGGAGACAGACGTAAGTTCTCCTGATCGAACCCTTGCTGAGTTCCCAGAGCTGAGGAGAGAATGTTTAAATTGTGGGGCGGGGGGAAGAGCCAGATCTGGTCCATAAATAGCTCCTGTCCTCCTTTCCCCAGACTCTGTTGACCAAGTTGTGTGGGCAGGACCGGCTTCTGAGGAGGCTGCAGGAGGAGATAGATCAGAGGCAGGAGGAGAAGGTACAGGGTTCTGGGACAGGGGAGGGGCATCTGGCCTCTCCACCTGCCCTTAGCCCATCCTGATCCACAGCATACCCAAGGATATGGGAAGACACCTTTTCTCTCTTCCTGAGGCTGGGGGTGGTTTCAGAAGTCTAACCATCTTCTCTTCCGGTGCAGGAGCAGCTAGAAGCAGCCCTAGAATTGACTCGACAGCAGCTGGGCCAAACAACCAGGGAGGCTGCAGCTCCTGGGAGGGCTTGGGGGCGCCAGCGCCTCCTGCAGGACCGACTAGTCAGTGTGAGGGCCGCTCTTTGTCACCTGACCCAGGTGAGCATCTGGGAAGGGGCATACCTCCAAGGAGACCCCAGGATTCTACAGGTTGTTACTAAAGGGAACTTGGCCCCAAAGGCTCTTGGGAAGGTGGTTCTTGAGAATCCCCCCAATTTTAAGCCAATGATCTTGACATTCCTAGATGGTGAGGGGCAAGCAGCCAAGAAACAGTAGTATTTAATTTAGCCATTTAAGGGGCAGATGTTTTTTTTTCCTGAGATAGATTTAGTTTCCAGTCTAGTAAGTTCTTATTTATTTATTTATTTATTTTTGGCGGCGTTGGGTCTTCATTGTCGCGCGAGGGCTTTCTCTAGTTGCGGCGAGTGGGGGCTACTCTTCGTTGTGGTGCACGGGCTTCTCGTTGCAGTGGCTTCTCTTGTTGCAGAACACGGGCTGTAGGCGCATGGGCTTCAGTAATTGTGGCACGCAGGCTCAGTAGTTGTGGCACACGGGCTTAGTTCCTCCACGGCATGTGGGATCTTCCCGGACCAGGGCTTGAATCTGTGTTCCCTCCATTGGCAGGTGGATTCTTATTAACCACTACGCCACCAGGGAAGTCCCAAGGGGGTGACTTTGATACGGACTTCCTGGCTTTGAATCTCAGTTTCCACTCATAGTTACTGTGTGACCTTAGAGAATTTACTTAATCCCTCTGGGCCTTAGATGCCTCTCATATAAACTTGAGATAATAAAAATAATATTTACTTCATAGGGCTAGTGTGAAGTTTTCATAAATATATGTAAATGAATGAATGTTTAACACTTTTGTACCTAGTATATGGTAAGCAATACTTGTGTTAGCTGTAATTATTACTCTCTGTAAAGTGGAGACATTAATAGTACCTACCTCAAAAGAATTAAATGAGAGCTAAGAACAGTGCCTGGCACATAGTAAGTGCCAAATAAATGTTAGCTGCTATTGTTATTGGTATTGGCAAGGAAGTTTCTGCTGCCCAGGGGTGTATAGGTCTCGTGGTCTTGTCTGTTTCAAGAATTCATTAGATCTGTAGACTCTGCCGCCCTAGAGGAGTGCAGAGGTAATCCAGAAGATTCAGGGAAAGCTGTTATTTGTCTACACTAGCAGTTCATTGGAATGGCAGGTTCAATACAGACTCTGGTGTTCCCAGTAGTCTGAGCAAAGAGGCCCTTGGGACTTGCAGTCCGTATGCCCCCTAGGGCACCTGGGGCCAGGCCACCCTTCCTCCTGCTAATCTAGGAAAAGATGGGATTGGGAAAGATCTGGTGGGAAGGCCTGCTAACTCTCTGTCTCCCCCTTTCTGGGGCCTGAGGAGCGAGAGCGGGTTTGGGACATGTACAACAGCCTGGAGCAGGAGCTGAACACCTTGAGAGAGACCCTTGAGTACCTGCTGCACCTCGGGTCCCCCCAGGTACACACCTGCCCCAAGCCCCCAAGCCCCACCCTGCACTCCAAGATCACTTGGAAACCCTTTTGGCATTTAAGCCCCTCCCATAGAACAAAAGCCCCTCCCACGTTATCTTTAGCCCCTCCCCCTCTGCCTTTGCCTTTCATTTAAAACCCAGTAATTAAGACAGTGCCCTTAATTTCAAGACCTATCTTCAGATTCGGAACTACTGCCCCGTCTGGTTCTAAATCTCTCCCCTTACTTTGAAGCCCTACCCTTGGGGTCAAAACTCTGCCCCTCAGCCCTGTCACATCCTGCAAGTTCATCTCTTGCATTCTGCATCCTGACTTTCACT
This sequence comes from Physeter macrocephalus, assembly GCF_002837175.3. Classification (NCBI taxonomy): domain Eukaryota; kingdom Metazoa; phylum Chordata; class Mammalia; order Artiodactyla; family Physeteridae; genus Physeter; species Physeter macrocephalus. Next base: position 43,771 of record NW_021145342.1, read on the forward strand.
TTTAAATTTATTCTCTGGAGGCTCCAGTTCTAAATCCAATCCCTTAGTTCAAGCCCCACTCCTGAAGCCCCATTGCTTGGCCTCAGACCCACGTCTTCATTCTAAGCCTAGCAATAGAGTTTCTAAATCATGTACCTTCAACTAAAAATTCTGGCTTCTAGTATTAAATGCGTACTCACAGGTTTAAGCCCCACCCTCTTCATACTAACCCCCTCCCACTTCCTCCTAAAATCCACCCCTCAACGCTAATCCCCCACCTACTGGTGTTAGATATTCCTCAGCACCAGCAATATATGAAAAGAACAATACATCACAACCAAATTAGGCTTATTACAGGAATGCAAGGTTAATTTAACACTTGAAAATAAGTTCATGTAGTTCGCTACATTTAATAAAATAAAGAAAAAAAACCGCATGGTCATCTCAATAAATGCAGGAAAAACATTTTAAAAATTTAATATCCATTCATGATAAAATCTCTCAGCAAAGTAGGAATATAAATCAACTTCCTTAATCTGATAAGGCATCTATAAGAAACTTAAACTTACAGCAAACATTATTGTTGGCAGTGAAATGTTGAAAACTTTTCCCCAATATTTGGAATAAGACAAGAATGTCTGCTATGGCCAGTTCTAGGCAGCATTGGCCCAGGGATCCTAGGCAGTACAAGGGAGTCTGAGACATAAATCAAAGGTATAAGGACCAAAGAGGAAGACGCAAAGCTGCTTTTATTTAAAGATGACAAAACTGTGTGTGTAGAAAATCCAAAATAATCTCCAGAAAGATTGGTAGAATAAGCCAATCCAGCAAGGTAACTGAATGCAAGGATAACATGCAAAAATCAGTTGTCTTCCTGTATGCTAATAACAAACAATTAGAAAATAAATATTCATAAACAATAGTGTTTACAATTAACATAAACAGATTAAATATCTAGGGAGAAATATAATGAAAGATATGCGCGACATCTACTCTGAACGCCACAAAATGTCATTGAGAGAAATTGAAGACCGATATAAATGGAGAGATGTACTATGTTCGTGGATAGGAAAGACACTAATGTAAAGATGTGGTCTCCCCAGACTGATTTCCCCAGTGGGGATATTATATTCGATCCCAGTACAAATCCAGAAGGCTTTTATGTGGAGTTTGCCAAGCTGACTCTAAATTCTATTTGGAAGTGCAAAAGGCCAAACGTAGACAAGGCAGCCTGCAAAAACAAAGCTGGAGGATTAACACAACTGGATATCAATCAAGTCTGACTGTAAAGCTACAGTTAATAAGAGGGCAGTATAGTATTGACGCAACATTCGACAAATGGAACAAAGGGAAGAATAGAATATTCAGAAACAGACCCACATATATTTATATGGTCACCTATTTATAAGAGAGGTAACACTACAGAGCCATACAGAAAAAAAACAATGTTTATGATAAATGATAATGGGTAAGTGGGATATCTAAATGGAAATTTCAGACCCTTTCCATGGCCTATCAACTTTAACCCTCCTTGCATTTTCCCACCTTTGTGTAACAAATTCCTTTCCTCTCCCCAGGACAGAGCATCTGCTCAACAGCAACTGTGGATGGTGGAAGACACACTGGCAGGTCTGGGGGGCCCCCAGAAACCACCCCACCGCACTGACCCTGACTCCCCACGCCCTGCACTCCAAGGCGAGGAGTCCTCAGAGAGGGAGGTGAGGCTCATCTTTTCCCCCACCCCCAGCTTCCTGTTCCATCTGCCCCTGGCCCAACTTATTACCTGCTCACCTCTTTCTCTCTCCCTCGATCAGCTAACCAACCTCAGGCATACATCCTAAGCTCTGGAAGCCTTTGTTTTCTTACTGGCTATACTATGATCATTGTCCAGTGGTGTGCTGGACCCAGTTCCCAACAGCTCCCAAGGTCCGATTGCCTGCGTCTCTTCTCAACTCCACATTCAATGATGTCATGTTGGTAGCTTGCAATTGACCGTGGTGGAAGTATTTACACCGTGGAAACTGGCAAATGCTACGAACCAGGGCTCTTTTCTCCCAGAGGGCGTTTGTTGAACATTTACCGGACACCGCTGATCGTAACCCCTACCTTGCAGGGTACTGTGAGAAAGAGAAACTGTGACGAGAAAGTGCCTGACATAGAGTAAGCAGTCAGGAATCAGGAGCCACTGTGGTCATAGCTGATCATCAGATCATGCATCCGGGAGACCTGGGTTTAGAGCTCAGCTTTGCTATCTTTGTGACATCAGTCATTGACCTCATTCTCTGAGCCTCAGTTTCCCCTTATATCAAATAGGGATAATAATAGCTGTCTCGTAGATTTACCGAGTGGATTCAATGAGATAAGGCTGATAAAGTACTTAGCACCATGCCAGATGCATAATCATTACAAAACCTCACACGTATAATGCCCTGCCATGTGCCAGGCACTGTTCTAAGTACCTTACAGGTATCGATTCAATCCTCATATCAGGGACTCCCCTGGTGGTCCAGTGGTAAAGAATCCGTCTTACAATGCAGGGGACGCAGGTTTGATCCCTGGTCAGGGAACTAAGCTCCCACATGCCACGGTGCAGCTAAGCCCTCGCGCCACAACTACAGAGCCCACGTGCCCTGGAGCCTGTGCACCACAGCTAGAGAGTAGCCTGCGCGCTGCAATGAAGAGCCCACGTGCCACAAGGAAAGATCCCGCATGCCTCAAAGAAGATCCGGTGCGCTGCAACTAAGACCTGACGCAGCCAAAAAACAAACAAACAAAAAGGCTGTAGGTTAAAATCCTCATATCAAAAAGTGAAATATGGCACAGAGAGGTAAAGTAACTTGCCCAAGGTCACACAGCAAAAAAAATGGCAGAGCTGAGGTTTGGAAACCAGATCTGGCTCCTGGTTTTCAATCTTAATCCTACTTATGCAGTGTCTCAATTGCTAAGTGCTTGAAAATGGTAATAATAATGGTAATGATAATTATTATTCCCCTTTCCTGACCTCTCCAGAGCCTGCCTGAGTCCTTGGAACTGAGCCTACCCCGGTCCCCTGAGGCTGACTGGGGGCGGCCCCCAGGGGGCGACAGAGAGCTTGCCAGCCCTCGCTCAGGTGAGCGTCTGGAGTCGGGAGGGACTCGCTCGCCATTCCTGGTCCTCACCAGTCCCATTCTGCTCCTCCAGGTCTTGGATCTCCAAGGGTCTCCCGGGCTTCCAGCCCTGAGGGTCGCCGCCCCCCTTCGCCACAGCCAGGAACCAAGGTAGGCAGTCCATCTGGCCTCCTCAGGTCCACTGTAACCCTTTGACCACCACAGGAAGGACCCCCTGTCCCCACTCTTGGGGAAACATCTGGGAGAGAAGAGTTTTAAGGCCACACCCTGGAGCAGAGACTGCGAGATTTATTAAGAGCGCTGGGACTGAATTTTGTCTCTGCCACTTCTAAGCTGTGTGACTTTGGGTCAGTTATGAAATCTCTCTGCCTCCATTTTCTCATCTGCAAAATGGAGCTAATAGCGGTGTCTACCACCTAGGGCTGATGTGAAGAGTCAAATTAGATGAATGCCCATAAAGCTTGAAAGTAGTGCCTTAGAGCAAGCACTTCATTCATTCATTCATTTATCAATCATTCATTCAATATATACTTATTAAATACCCTCTTCACTGTCTAATAAGGTAGCCAGTAGTCACATGGGGCTATTTAAATTTAAATGAATTTAAATGAAATAAAATAAAAAATTCACTCTCACTCACTAAATTTCAAGTGTTCAGGAGACATAAGTGACCAGTGGCTACCCTGTTGGACAGTGAAGATATAGAACATTTCCACCAGGGAAAGTTGTATCACAAAGAGCTGTTTAGGTGCTCAGGACCCAAACGTGAACAAGATGAGAAAAAAAATCCTTCTCTCATGAATCTGACATTCTAGTGGGAAGAGGCAGGTAATAAATAATTTACTATAAATTATATGTTCTGTGTGCTAAATAAATAAAAACAGCACGGTGAGGGGATTTGGGATACTTGGAAAAGAGGTGCAATTGTCAATGGCTTGGTCTGGGGAAGCTTCTGGAGAGGTGATGCTTGTGCAGATACCCGGAGGAGGTAAGGGAGCAAGCCTTGGGGCTGTCTGGTGGAAGAGCATTAGAGGCAAAGGGGAACAGTGTTTGCAAAGGTTCCGAGGCAGAAGACTGGCGTGTTGGAGGAGCAGCTAGAAAGCCAGTGTGGCCGTAACCGAGTAACCGAGCAAGAGGGAGAGGGGTGCTGATGAGGACAGAGGGGTAATAGGGACAGATCGTGCTGGGCCTTGTCGTCCAAGGTGAGGACTTAGCTTTGACACTGGATGAGCCCAGAGCCATGGAGGATCTGAGCAGGCACTGAGATGCTGTAAATGGGAACTGGCGCCCTCTGGCGGCCACATGGGGGAACAGACAGTGAACAAGGGCTGCGGCAGGGAACCAGTGAGAAGGTGACTGGGCTAGTCCAGCCGGGAGAGAACAGTTGTTTGCACTAGGTTAGAAAAAGTGGAGATGTCGAGACAGAGTCGGATTCTAGATATACCGGTTTTCAAACCTTGTTCAAAACCCTTGGTACCAGATGTTGTTTAAAATGCAAAGTTTTGCAGATTCTAGTAATTCGGTGCAAATACTGTGTACTGTGCGTTCTATAACACCGCCTGCCATGTCTGGAGCAGCACACTTAAGCAAACACATTACCATTTCTCCAATAAAATGTATGAATATGCATATGAAATGGGATAAAAGCTATAAATAACATCACCATTTAAATGTCAAGTTAAAAAAAATAGCAATGAATTACTTAAATCGAGTCAGGGGAATAAAAATAGCTTATAAATATCAGGTGCTTTTTATTTTTTTTATTTTTGGGAGAGTTATTTATCTTTTTGAATTTTTGAATTTTATTTTATTTATTTTTTTATACAGCAGGTTCTTATTAGTTATCCATTTTATACATATTAGTGTATATATGTCAATCCCAATCTCCCAGTTCATCACACCACCACCACGCACCCGCGCCACTTTCCCCCCTTGGTGTCCAGACGTTTGTTCTCTACATCTGTGTTTCAATTTCTTCCCCAGGCGCTTTTTATTTCTAAGGAAGATGTCCTGGGTTCCTGATGCCTGCAGCCAGTATGCAGTTTTTGTTTTTTGATTTTTTTAAGGCGGTGGGTGGTTTATCCTTTCTCTTCATGGAGTGTGAAATTCTACTGTTACAGGCTGTATGTAGAGATGCCACAATTTCTTTTTTAAATTAAAAAATTGTTTTCTATTGAAGTATAATTGATTTACAATGTTGTGTTAGTTTCAGGTGTACAGCAAAGTGATTCTTTTCCATTATAGGTTATTACAAGATATTGAATATAGTTCCTTGTGCTATACAGTAGGTCCTTGTTGTTTATTTTATATACAGCAGCGTATATCTGTTAATCCCCAATTCTTAATTTATCCCTCCCTCCCTTTTCCCCTTTGGTAACCATAATTTTGTTTTCTGTGTCCATGAGTCTGTTTCTATTTTGTAAATAAGTTCATTTGTATCATTTTTCAGATTCCATATATAAGTGATATCATATGGTATTTCTCTTTCTTCACTTAGTATGATAATCTCTAGGTCTATCCATGTTGCTGCAATGGCTTTATTTCATTCTTTTTTTTTAAATAGCACTTTTATTTTTTAAAATTTATTTATTTATTTATTTATTTTTGGCTGTTTTGGGTCTTTGCTGCTGCGTGTGGGCTTTTCTCTAGTTGCGGCGAGCGGGGGCTACTCTTCGTTGCGGTGCACGGGCTTCTCATTGCGGTGGCTTCTCTTGTGCGGCATTCTTTTTTTTTAAATAGCACTTTTATTTTTAAAAATTAATTAATTAATTTATTTATTTTTGGCTGTTTTGGGTCTTTGCTGCTGCGCGTGGGCTTTTCTCTAGTTGCGGCGAGCGGGGGCTACTCTTCGTTGCGGTGCAGGGGCTTCTCATTGCGGTGGCTTCTCTTGTGCGGAGCACGGGCTCTAGGCGCACGGGCTTCAGCATTTGTGGCACGCGGGCTCAATAGTTGTGGCTCGTGGGCTCTAGAGCGCAGGCTCAGTAGTTGTGGCACATGGGCTTAGTTGCTCCGCGGCACGTGGGATCTTCTCGGAGCAGGGCTCGAACCCGTGTCCCCTGCACTGGCAGGCGGATTCCTGCCCACTGTGCCACCAGGGAAGCCCCTATTTCATTCTTTTTATGGCTGAGTAATATTCCATTGTATATATGTACCACATCTTCTTTATCCATTCATCTCTCGATGGAGGTTGCTTCCATGTCCTGGTTATTGTGAATAGTGCTGCCATGAACATTGCGGGGGGGGAAATACCACAATTTCTTGTTTGCATAATAATAATGCCCAGGAAAATCGTAGACACGTTCCAAACATTTCGGATGTCGGCTTCTTCTAGGCACTGCCAACAGTGTCTTGTGTGTGTGCCTGTGGCTCCAGCACGCCCATGAGCAGACCACCTGAGCCTGGCATCCTTCAAGCCTGTCATTGTTATCTCTCATTGCTGTCGGCTATTAATATTATTACTATGTTTGGCTGCACCGTGCAGCTTGTGGATCTTAGTTCCCTGACGAGGGATTGAACCCGGGCCCTCGGAGTCCTAACCACTGGACCGCCAGAGAAGTCCCTCGGTGACATTTTTACAGGAGCACAGCGACATTATGGAGCTCTTTGATCCACCGTATACATTTTTTTCAGAGCTCAGTTTTCATCAGCTGTTATCTTCGCAAACTCATCAATTGTAATTTCTGACCTGCAGATGCTCTGCCACCCAGGTATTAAAATATTTTACATCATATACTTCTTTAGTGTTGCCAGCTGATGCTCATGATCAATGCTCTGGTCTTCATGGAATGTTCTAGCTTGTTTCATGACCAAAGGCCATTCAGGGGCATCCAGTTACTTCCTCATGAACACAGGGTCCCGGTCTTCAGGTTTTGCCGTCTGCAGAGCTTCTCTACTTGTCATCAGTTCCTGGTGTCACTGTCCCAGTAAAACTTCTGCAACGTGTCTTTCTGTTTATGTCACATCACATCTTGAGGGTCCTATTTAGTGAGATGTCCCTGTAGAGACTCCACAATCCTGTTCCTGACGTGATTCTACTTTCTGAGCTCTTGGAAGTGACAGATGCTTCTGTTTCTTTTCACTCTCTTTGGGGCGACCTTTGGCTCTTTTTGACACCTTCAGAGAGCAATTCAACTAGAAGTCGTAAGTAACAAAACAAAACACAAAGCAAGAGAATTGCAGTTGACGGCAGAAGCCCGGTGGGTGTGACTCAGGCGATGTCTCACCTCATGAACACTGGGTGCATATTGGCACCGATTTAGAAAAACAAATGTCAGTTTCAGATTTTTTTTTTTTTTTTGGAAATGACAGATAAGAAATTTGGGAAACTGACTTTGAAGGTGGAGCCAACAAGTTTGCCATTCTCATTGGTGCTGGGGTGGTCCTTGGCCTCTTGTGGGCTGGGCTTTGTCCGGCCACTGGGGCTCCTGCACTGAATCAGGCCAGATCCCAGGCATCAGGAACCTCAGACACAAGCACTATCAGAACAGGCGGAGGGAGGCGTGTGCTGAGATGGGGAAAGCACGAGGCATTGGGGGACTTCGGGGGACAGCTCCCAGGCAGCCTGGGCATGTTGGGGATGGTTGCCTGGAGGCAGACAGACCTTGAAGATTGAGTTAGAATTTATCCCTGGCAAAGCAGGGAGACAGCTAGTGCAAATGTCCAGACTGAGGTGGGGATTTAGGAAGCCAGGGCTTCTGCTAGCCTACAGAATGCCTTTTTTTGTGAATTAGAGACAGGCTCCACCTTCTGCGTGGACGGAACCTGGCGTGGTCAATGGAGGGCTTAGCCCTTGGGCAGTGAGCAACCCGTACAACCGCACATGGCCACTCGGGGGCACAGAGCTCTGGCCTCTGGAATGCCATCTGCCAGCTGCAGTGTTGTTCAGTGCAGGTCCACGAATTCCTCAGACCCTTCTTGACTGCCAGGCTCTAGAAGGCGAGCTCCCCAGACCAGTCCCTGTTTTCAAGGACCTGCTCTTCTGAGTTTGCCGTGTAGTGAATCTCTGCATCACAACCCCTATTTTTCTGTGGCTTCCCCTATCCTGAAACTGGCAAAGGGGTCCGGCAGGAAAAGTTTGGCTGATGGACTTGGCAGGACCTCTCCGATGCCCACTAAGCCGTCAGCAGATGACCAATCCGAGTAGAGTGTCAAGATTAGTTGCTATCTCTCCCCTTGTCCCTAAACTTTGGCCAGTGCAGGAAGAAATCCCGAATTCCCTTATTTGCTCATGATACTGGCCTTCTAGGGACCAGCCCCTGTGGAAGGTGTTGGGGGCGCCCTGCCATGAATTAGTCCTGATGCTGGGGTCTGACGGGGGAGAGGCATGAATGCGATCCTCATACAAATCCGGCAGGGCTGAGCCATCTCACAGGGGGACTCAGAGCATTGGGAAACCTTTTAAAGGTTAGGTAAGGTGAGTCTGGACGAATGAAAAAAGCTCGGCCATGCAGGAAACAGTACTCCAAACAGGGAACAGGCTACGTACGCAAAGGCATGGAGGGGATAAAGAAGCTGCAGCTGTGTATCGGAAACAAAGCTGAATTTATTACTTGCTTAAGCAAGACAGACCTCTTGTAACATACAGTCGCTCTGAGCAAAGCGGAGAGCTCATGTCATATGGCGTAGAGCTCGGAAACCGGTGGACTTTCGGGTTTAGGAGTTGTTCGACCTTAAGATGCGGAAGCTTTGTGTCTGTTGTTGATTGGCTGCTTTTCAGAAACGCGGGGCCATCGTCGATTGGCTGGCTTTCAGGAGCGCGGTTTTGGGGATGCCAGTTACGATTGCTTGTTCGAATAGGTGGTGCTGTTTCCCACCCCCCCACCCTTGGCAGTGCCACGCGGCATGCGGGATCTTAGCTCCCCGACCGGGGATGAAACCTGTGACCCCTGCAGTGGAAGCGCGGAGTATTAACCGATGGACAGCCAGGGACGTCCCCTCGAATGGGTTTAAAAGCATTTTTGGTGCTTCCTTATTATCCGTGGAAACCAAGTAATCAATCTGTCCTTTCTTAGGAGGAGAGGAAGTTTATTCTTAGCGGTGTGTATAAAGGACATGGATTGTTGGAGCTGCGCCGAATAACACTTAATCTTGGGAATGGCTCCTCCCTCAGCCGTACCGCGGCCAGCATCCAGCGGTGGGTGTAAGGTTCTAGGTATTTCAGAGCTGATCCTGGAAAAAGATATGACCACGAGGTGGCAGTAGCACACAGAGCTTTAGTTGGTCCACACTGACAGATTTGCCTGTGGGAAAAGTCCCTCACAGCGTGAGACCCTCCAGAGGTTACTGCTTGGGGGCCCCTGCCCAGGAGGACGGGGTGGGGGCGGGACAAGGGAACTCCCACGAGAGAAGCAGATTAGAGAAGGGACTTAAGGGTCTAGGTGATGTGCGTAGCAGCACAGAGGGGAGTGTCTGGGTCAGAGAGCTCCTAAGGGCAGCAGCCTGTTTGGGGGCTTTTTTTGTTTGTTTGTTTGTTTGGTCCCGCCGCGAGGCATGCGGGATCTTAGCTCCCCGACCAGGGATGAAACCCGTGCCCGCTGCAGTGGAAGCGCGGAGCCCTTAAAACCACTGAACCGCCAGGGAATTCCCCTGTTGGGGGCTTTTATAGCTGCAGGTTGATCTTATGGCTAGCAGATGCTGGGTACAAGTTCACGGAGTATTCAAAGCAGGCAGGCTCTAAATGGCTAAAAATATCCGTCTACTTGAGCTATCTTTGAAACAAGGGATGTGTAAAAGTTTCAGTTTGGCCCTAGCAGGCTTTTGGGTCAGTGGTCTGGCCTGCCAGGAAGAAATAAATGACATAAGGTCAATTTACAGGGACCATGATGTATCTAACAGGTGGGCGTGTGACTCAGGATCGACCAAATCAGAGTCACGTAAACTGCAGTGATTGGTCCTACGATAGCAACAGATCTAAGCTGTCTGCCTAAAATGTTCTGGTTGGAGACTGCAGTGGAGAGTTCTCTCCCCACCCCATCCCCTTTGTTTTTTGCTTAAACAATAAATTTACTGTCTTACAGTTCTGTAGGCTAGAAGTCTGAAATCAAGGTGTTGCCAGGGCCATGCTTCTTTTTTAAAAAATTTAATTAATTAATTTAAAATTAATTAATTAATTAAAAATTAATTAATTAAAATTTTAATTAATTAATTTATTTATCCGCGCTGCACGGCATGTGGGATCTTAGTTCTCTGACCAGGGATCCAACCCGCGCCCCCTGCAGTGGAAGCTTGGAGCCTTAACCATTGGACTGCCAGGGAAGTCCTGCGCCATGCTCCTTCTGAAGGAGCCAGGGAGGGATCCGTTCCTTGGCTTGTGGCATCATACCTTCAGTTGTCACGTGGCGTTCTCCCTAGGTGCATGTCTGTGTCCAAATTACCCCCTTTCCGGAAGGATAACACGTTTGCAGCTCTATTGGTCACCTTCCTGCCTGTAGCATCCCAGATGTCTGACAGCCTTCCTTCATTTTGTCCCATCTCTGTCCCCTTCAGTTTGACTTGGCAGCTTTTCTGCTGAGTTGGTTTACTGGATCCACGCATCATCACATGCCTAATGTCTCAGCAAATGGTTTTCCGGACACACCTCTTCAGAGCAAGCTTCCTCGCAATACACATAGGCTGCGAATGTTCCAAGTGTTCAAGTTCCCCTTTGATTTATCTCTGTCCTGTTGCATTTTAAGTTCTTAAGGCTGTAAGTAAGTGATCATGATCAAGGTGTCATCAGAACCATATTTCTGGTAGCTTCTGGTAAAGTTCCTTGGCTTGTGGCAGCGTAACTGCAATTGTCACATGACACTCTCCCTGTGTGTCTCTTCCCTCTGGTTTTGAGGGCGAGAGAGAGCCTGTAAAGTCCTCCCTCAGACAAACCCACAGTGATCCTCCTGACGATCTAGCTGCACGATCCATCTCATTCTTCCTTTTAATGTTTTCAAAGATGATTCAGAGTTTTTTGTTGTTGTTTTTTTTTTTTAAATCACAAGGAACCCGGAGTCCTGACTACCACTGCAAAGAGACCTGATCTGTCCAGGGAAGTGTGGGTGTGTGTCAGTCTGGGTCTTCGGGTTTGAACAGGGCAGCTGATGGAGTTGAGGCTGGAGAGGTGGGTAGGGACCAGGCCACAAGGGGCCTCCAGTGCCTTTGTTCTGAAAGCGCTTGGGGGCCATGGAAGGACTTGAGCAGCAGAGGCCGTGCTCCGGGTGTAGAAGTAGCCCTCGAGGTCCAGGGTGAACTTATTGGGAAGGGCAAGGCAGGGGGGCTGAGAGGCTCAGGGAAGAGAGAAAACGGAGGCCAAGGTTGCAGTATCACGGTGTTTCTCATCTCCCCAGGTCCCCCTGGCCCGGCCCCGGATGAGCGCTCAGGAGCAATTGGAGAGAATGCGCAGACACCAGGAGTACGGACGGCCTCTCCCTCGCCCAGCCTCCCCCCAGCTCCTCACTCTGGGGAGGACGCTGTCCCCAGCCGGACGCCAGCCTGACGCAGAACAAAAAGTGAGGGAAACGGGTGGGGCAGTGAAGCAGCAGTGGGTTCTTAGTTCCTAGTTGGAGCCTCAGTTTCCCTCTCTGTAAAATGGGGCTGTTTCCTTCCTCCGTACCCAGAACAGGTCTCCAGATTTTACCCCGCTGTACCTGTGCTGAAATCAGCATCCTGGCTCCCTTATCGGTGGAAGACAGGGTGGGCCAGAGACAACATCTCCACCTCACCAGCGTTCTCCCTCCTCGGGGAGGGGGTGGGGGTCACAGGTCTGGATTGGAAGCCCAATTTTCCTTTTCAGTTACTATGTGTTGTCAAAGGCAAAAAAAAGAAAAGAAGAAAAATTGATCAAGTAAGGAAATAGATTTTATTCACGTTATGGTGATGGGGAGAGGACTCCAGATCCAAAGATCAGAGTGGTCCGGGCAGGACGGTATTTTTTGTTTGTTTGGTTGGTTTGTTGTTGTTGGTTTTTTGTTTTTTGTTTTCTTTTGGCCACGCCATTGCGCAGTGGCTTGTGGGATTTTAGTTTCCCCACCAGGGATTGAACCCAGGCCCTCTGCAGTGAGAGCGCGGAGTCCTAACCACTGGACCGCCAGGGAGTTCCCCATGGATGGTTTCATCTTAGACTTTTCTAGGAAGGAATTAGACAAGTGGGGTGATTTTACAGTTGGGATTGTTTTTGTAAACAGGGAGCATCTCAAGTCAGCTGAACACCAAACATTTATCTCTATGTCTAGCTAGTTTGGGGGGGACAGAGTTCAGCTAATCATTTATGACAAAAGGAGTGTGAATATGGAGGGTCTGTTTCTGGCCTTGTCACAGGTAAACGGGGTGGGGGGGGTCATCTGTGAATCTTGTCGACGAAAATTCTATTAAAAACAAGTTAACAAGAAAAAAAGGGAATTTTATTTGAGCCAAACAGGATTGTAACCTGGGAGACAGACTCTCAGAAAGCTCTGAGAACTGTTCCATGTGTTAGAAGTCAAAAGGCACACTCATATCCATTTTCCAGACAAAGGATCGTACATCAAAATGACATACTGATGGGCTTCCCTGGTGGCGCAGTGGTTGGGAATCCGCCTGCCAATGCAGGGGACACGGGTTCGAGCCCTGGTCTGGGAGGAGCCCACATGCCGCGGAGCAACTAGGCCCGTGCGCCACGGCTGCTGAGCCCGCGTGCCACGGCTACTGAAGCCCACGCACCTAGAGCCCGTGCTCTGCAGCAGGAGAGGCCATAGCAGTGAGAGGCCCACGCACCGTAACAGGAGTGGCCCCTGCTCACCCCAACCGGAGAAAAGCCCAGCGCAGCAGTGAAGACCCAATGCAGCCAAAAAAAAATAAGATAAATAAAATAAATAAATGTAAAAAAATAATAATAACTTTTAAAAAATGACATACTGATATTTTTACATTAAAAGTTCAAGGATACATAGTCTAGGGAAGAACATACAAAGCCAGCAGCAAGTCACCATGATCTCCTACAGAGTTGGGAAAGAATACTGTTCTTTTAAGAAGTTACATTGGTAGTGTCGGAAGAAAGGGGAAAAAAAATTACGATAGAGCAGACACTGCCATCTCTGAGGAGCTCTGGTTAACGTGTAATGCAGACGCACACTGCACATTCGGGAGGGAGGGAGGAGACTCAAGCACACAGAGAGAATTTTATGTTTAATTTTTCCTGTCCTGCCTTAAAATAGCAATTTTACTTCATCAGTCTTATCTAAGTCATATGGAGAAGAGGGGTTCTTTGCAGTAAGCCTTTTACCGGAATGCAAAAGGACTGGTGGGGGGCGGGGGGGGCGGGCGGTGATTTTCCGAACTCTCCTTGTTTTCCAGGAGCTCAAGTAAAGTTAAAAATTGGCAGTGTCTTTGGGGCAGTTTTATCCCCTTTCTGAGCCCCTTCACCCTCAAAATGAGAACATGAGGACTTCCAGATGAGGAATTCTAATGCCCCAATTCCTTTGCAGCCTGTCTTGGGACACTCAGGAGCCCAGAAATGGCTTAGAAGCTCGGGGTCCTGGAGCAGGTAAGGAATTGGAGATCTGGGCAAGAAGCAGGGAAATCAGCAAAGGGGAGGAGAGTAGCATTGCTATTAATGTCTCCTGAGTACTCGTGAGTACTAAAGTACAGATCGCAAAATCTTTTAGAGACGCCCAAGTTCCTGAGCAATCAGAAAGCCCTAGTTCGCAGTGAGAAGTGCGGTTCCTTGGTCTATATAAAACTCCGCCCCTCCGTCAGGAAATCGGAGAAAATTTCCGGCAACCGGACTACAAATCCCACAATGCACGCGGGCTTCTTAAAAAAGGGTCGCGCCCAGTTTAAAATCCTTTAGAGACACGTGCTAGGGACTACAACTCCCAGAAGGACACGCGGGGCACTGTGGTCCTTACTGTACTGGCTAATTATACAAGTTCCCCAAATCTCTTTCTTTCTAGTCCAAGGAACACCACCCCTTATTTGCCGACATCCGAAGGGCACCGGGAGCGAGTTCTCAGCCTCTCTCAAGCCCTGGCCACTGAGGCGTCGCAGTGGCACAGAATGATGACAGGTGAGAATGGGCTGGGGACTTTGGGCTCCTGGGTTTTAGGGAAGAGGGAGTCGGAGGCCTGGAATCGTAGGTGCTGATGGGTAGGGGTCTGAGGAATCCTTTATCTTTATGAGGAGAGAGCTGGACAGGGCTTGGGAGTTCTAGATCCCAGGAAGGAGGGGCCCAGGGTCTAGGAATTCTGGGTCTGGGAGAGGAGGGAGCTGGGAGGTCGGACTCCTAGGTCTGAGAGGAAAGGCCTGGGGGAGTCTGGACTTCTGGGTCCCAGAGTTTGCCATTCTCATACCCCATTCGTCCTCTCCAGGTGGAAATTTGGAGTCTCGAGGAGACCCTCTTCCCCCTGCCCCGCCGCCTCCGTCAGAGCCCCCGCCCCAGGTGTCCTCCCCCCCAAGATCTCCTCCAGCTGCCAATTCCCGCTCCTCGGGGTTCTCCCGCAGAGGTAGTGGGCGCGGCGCAGGCCCCGCCTCCTGGGAGCCGACGTGGGATTCCGGGATCGCCCCTCCCGCCCTAACCCAAGACGAGGGGGCGTGGCCTCTTCGAGTCACTCTGCTGCAGTCCAGCTTCTGACCCGCCTAAACGTGGCAACCAATCAGAGAGTGAGGGCGTGGCCTGGAGGTACCTCCCGGAGATCTGGAGCCTCTCCGGGAACCTGGGGGCGTGATCTGGTCCCCTCAGGTGGCCTAGAAGGGGAGGGGTTTCTATGGCCAAAGTTTGGTTTTCCCAACACTTGTCCAGATTTGGATTAAAACTTTGAACTTCTAGTGAAGAACTTTCTGTCTGTTTGAGGTTGTTACACTGGTGTCTCTGAGGGGTAGAGCCGGAGTAGTGGGCTTCTGGGCCCCGAGGGAGGAGGGGACAAGGACCTCGGACTTGTAGGTCTGAGGAAGGAGGAAGCTCGGGGTCCAGATTACTGGTTCTGAGGGCGGAGGGGGCTGGGGACCCGGATTCCTCGATCTGAAGAAAGAGAAGACTAGGGACCTGGAGTTTTGGGTCCGAGGGCAGAGGAGGCCAGACGCCAGGAATCCTGAGTTTGAGGGAGGAGGGGTTTGGGGATCCGGACCTCTGGGTCTGAGGGAGGACGGAGCTGGGACCAACCTTCCAGGCTTCTGCCTTTCCTGGCAACGCCCCCCAGGGCCGGGCTTCCAGGATCCAGCCCCTATTTACCGTTCGACCCCACGACCTCACCGGACTTTGAGGTGGATAGAAGCCTGGAGGGAGTGACAGTCTCGCGCGGGATGGCAACGGGAACGCGCTATGCTGGGAAGGTGGTCGTCGTGACCGGGGGCGGGCGCGGCATCGGAGCCGGGATCGTTCGAGCCTTCGGTGAGGGGGGTCTGGCTGGCTCTGAATATTGGGAGTCTGGGAGAGGAGGGACCCTGGGGGGCTAATTAATGGGTGTGGAAAGAAGTATCTTCTGTACTGGAATCTAGATTCTTATCTGATAAAACCCCATTTGCAAAGTTAATGAAAAGATAGGCAGTGGTAGCCTGGGGCCTGAGATTTTGGCGGATTTCCAAACGCCATTGACTCCCTTTCGGCGGGTCTCAGTAATAGCTACAAAACGGGTGGTTTGGGGGAACATGCCTCTTGCAGATTTAGGGTTTACTCTGGAACCCAGGGATGGAGGCTCAGGAGCTCCAGCAAGCACCTGGAGCAGCCACGGAGAATATGTGTCAAAACTTCTGCCCTTTGTCCTAGGGGATTATGAGACTTGAGGGTCACGAGGGGAGCATAGTGGGAGACGGCCCCACTTCAGGTGGCCACTAGAGGGTAGCAGAGGGCTTCGCAAAGGCCTGTGCTGGGGTAATCTGTTCTCTTCCCATCCTCAGTGGAAAGCGGTGCCCAAGTGGTTATCTGTGACAAAGATGGTGAGTGAGGGTCCCTCAGTCCTCACCCCCACCCCTCCAGGAGGAGTCCAGGCCCCCAGACCCTTCCTCCCTCAGACCCAAGAGTCCAGACCCCCAGCCCTTCTCTTCCTGCAGAGTCCGGGGGTCGGGCGCTGGAGCGGGAGCTTCCTGGCACTGTCTTTCTGCTCTGTGATGTGACTCAGGAGGAAGATGTGAGGGTGAGCGTATTTTCTGTCCCCCCCGGTATCTCCAATTGTTTCTCCACCCCGCCCCAGGCTTTTGCACATGCTGTCCCCTCTGCCTTTCCCCCTTCTGGCTAAATTGTACACGTCCCAGCGGTTTCAGCTCAGTATCATTTCAAGGCTTTCCCTAACTCTGCCGGCCAGGTCCTGCGTCTCCTGGGAAGATTCTCCTTTATCTCCCACTCCTTCAACGCTCTTGTCACACCTGTCATGTGGATTGGGACAAATAAATTCCTCACAGTGGGTCCCTTTCTGTAAGAGTTTTTCTCTTTCCTCAGGGTTTCTAGTCCTTCTCTTTAGCCAGTATCTCTGACACCTGCCCCCGCACCCCAGCCCCAGGTCTCTGGAGTCGTGACCAGAGTGTGAATGTCACCAGCCCTCTAGTCTCTGGCCCCTCAGCTGTGACTCCTATCCCCACCTCGCTTTCGGACCCTCAGCTCCACAAGGCCTGGTGCCAGCACTGTTCACTCACAAGATATCTTTCTCCCCAGACCCTCATTTCTGAGACCATCCACCGTTTCGGCCGCCTGGATTGTGTAGTCAACAGCGCTGGCTACCGTGAGTCATGAGTCCTGAGGGCTCTTCTCCCCTGGTGTCAACCCACCTCCTGGCTTCCCACCCCAATGCTGGCTCTGTTCCATCCCTGCTGTGTGCCCCCAGGCCTGTGCCCTTAGCCCTTTTATGCATCCATTTCTACATCTCTAAAATGAAAATCACCATCCTTGTCATCATTATAGGGTCGTTGTGAGTATTGAATAGTGTAACTGCTCGGCCTCATAATTACCGGAACTGTCTTGGGCAAATAGCTGCCATTTGTAGCCTCAGTTTCTTATCTATGAAGTAAGACTGATGGCCCTTCTCTTTTTCCATGACTGAGAAGATGTACTCTCTGCACATGGTCTATAGGGCTTGGTGTGGAGGCTTTGAAGGGAAATTGCCATCAGCTTCATGCTTACCCTTCATAAGAATGCCTCACATTGGTAAACCGAGGCTCAGAGAGGTGAACTGATTGGACTGGGGTCACACAGCAAGGCCATGGTAGAAAGAAGCCTCTCTTATTGGCTGGGCAACTTTGAGCAATTGACTTACCCTCTCTGGGCTGTACTTCCCTTCTCTGTTGTAAGAATTTAGAGACAGCAGATACTAGTGCATCCTTTCTCTCTGTGTCCTTGATCCTTTCAACAGATATTTATTGAGCATCTACTATGCCCCACATTCTGTCCTAGGGACTGGGGATTTAGCAGTGAACAAAATTGACCAAGCATTCCTGTCCTCATGGGATTCACATTGTAGAGTAAGGAAATAGACAAGAAAAGACAGATACAGTTAATCCTCATTATTTGCGGATTCCGTATTTGCGAACTCACCTCCTTGCAGGGTGGGTTGTAACCCCAGAATCAGTACTCACTGCACTTTCCTGGTATTCACGGACATGCACAATCCCAGCTCTGGCATCTGTGAGTGGGGCAGCCTCAGGCAAGTCACTTAACACTTCCTTATTTGCAAAATAAATAAAATAGAGTCTGCCAGTATGGGTTGCTTTTAGGATTTAAGATTATAATATTTATGTTAGATAGCCATATAACTATATACATATACACATGTACATATATACATACACATATATGTCCTGTCTTAGTCTGTTCATGCTGCTATAACAGAAATACCATGGACTGGGGGGCTTAAACGACAAACATTTATTTCTCACAGTTCTGGAAGCTGCAGAGTCCAAGATCAAGTCAGAAGCAGATTTGGTGTCTGGTGAGGGCCTGCTTGCTGGGGCCTCACATGGTGGAAGGAACGAAGGACCTCATGGGCGTCTCTTTTATAAGGGCACTAATCCCATTCAAGAGGGAGCCATCCTCATGACTTAACTCCCACAGAACCCCACCTCCAAATACCATCACATTGGAGGTTAGGATTTAACATATGGAATTTGGTGGGGGGGGACACAAACTTTCAGTTAATAGCGTGTATATATTATAATGTAATATTATATATATGTATTTCCCCTAGGAGCAATGGGTCAATAGTCACTAATTCAGTGTTCGCTGTGACTTTGTGGACTATAGCTGACTCGAATAAGGATAATTGATTGTATATATTAGCATGTCTGGTAGTGATAAAGGCTCTGAAGAAAAATAAATCGGATTGAGGGCTTAGAGAATGGCAGGGGCTGTTTTGGACAGAGGGTTTGGGGTGGATTCTCTGAAGATGTTTGAACTGTTCTCTGAAGGAAGCAAGGCCATAAGCCCTGGGTCTCCAGGAGGAATAATCCAATATTTCATTAACTTTCCATTGTCTTGTTTCCCATCTCTCTGTCCTTTCATCCACTTTGACTCTTAAAGCCTTTGGAAGGTTCAGGGTCCATTTTTCCCAGTTTCTATTTTTTTTTTTCCTGTTCTTACTCCTATCTTTCCTGCTTCTTTTCTTCTGAATGTTGATTTGTCTGTCCCTCTTCCATCCACCCAGTTCTTTCTATTTTTTTAAAAAATATTTATTTATTTGGCTGTGCCGGGTCTTAGTTGCGACACGTGGGATCTTTTAGTTGTGGCTTATGGGATCTAGTTCCCTGACCAGGGATCGAAGCCAGGCCCCCTGCATTGGGAGTGTAGAGTCTTAACCACTGGACCACCAGGCAAGTCCCCTCTTTCTATTTATTTAACAAACACATTTTTTTTTTTAACAAACACATTTATAGTACTAAGTGTCAGGCACAAATATTGACTTGTGAAATTTCTAAGCCTGAGAACAAAGTGTTATCCTCATTCTGCAGATGAGGAAACAGGCACAGAGGGGCAAAGTGACTTGCCTAAAGTCACACAGCCAAGAAGTGTCAGAGCTAAGATTTGGACCCAGGCCTTCTGGCCCTGACACTGGTTTTTTGTTTTTTCTTTTGCTGCTCCTTTTTTTTTTTTTTTTTTTTTTGTGGTGCGCGGGCCTCTCACTGTTGTGGCCTCTCCCGTTGCGGAGCACAGGCTCCGGACGCGCAGGCCCAGCGGCCATGGCTCACAGGCCCAGCCGCCCCGCGGCATGTGGGATCCTCCCGGACCGGGGCACGAACCCGTGTGCCCTGAATTGGCAGGCGGACTCTCAACCACTGCACCACCAGGGAAGCCCTTGCTGCTCCTTTTAATTTTTTAAATATTTGGTTGCACCAGGTCTTAGTTGCGGCTCCAGGGCTCCTTTAGTTGCGGCTTGCCAGCTCCTTAGTTGCGGCATTTGAACTCTTAGTTGCGGCATGCTTGTGGGATCTAGTTCCCTGACTGGGGATCAAGTATAGGCCTCCTGCATTGGGAGCGCAGAGTCTTATCCACTGTGCCACCACGGAAGTCCCTGCTCCTTTTAATTTTTGTAATTGAAGTATAGTTAATTTATAGTCTTATGTTAGCTTCAGGTGTACACCATAGTGATTCAGTATTTTTGCAGACTATATTCCATTATAGGTTATTTCAAGATAATGGCTATAATTCCCTGTGCTATACCATATATCCGTGTTGCTTATCTACTTTATACATAGTAGTTTGTATCTGTAGTCGTTTGTATACTCCTAATTTGTCCCTCTCTCCTTCCTTCTCCCCTTTGGTAACCACCAGTTTGTTTTCTATATCTGAGTCTGTCTCCATTTTGCGTATATATTTACTTGTATTATTTGTTAGATTCCACATATAAGTGGTATCATACAGTTTTTGTCTTTCTCTGACTTATTTCACTAAGCATAATATTCTCTAGGTTCATCCATGTTTCTGCAAATGGCAATATTTCAGTCTTTCTTTTAAGGCTAATATTCCAAGTGTACATACAAACCACATCTCCTTAATCCAGTTTTGAGACTACTTTTTTAGTAACCACTATGCAGCCTCCTTTCCTTTTCAGGACCCTTGACCCTCTTGTCTGTCACTCCTCCCCCCTGCACCCTGCAGTGCCTCTTTCCCTTCCCTGCTCTCCTGTCTTCATGGTTCCCTCATCCTCTCCTCTCTCTCTCTTCCACCCCCACCCTTAGATCCACCTCCGCAGTGGCCCGAGGAGACCTCTGCCCAGGGCTTCCGGCAGCTGCTGGAGCTGAACCTGCTGGGAACGTACACCATGACCAAGGTGAGCAGCCTCCTGACAGTGAGATTGTCAGACCCACTTTGTCGCAGAGCCAAATGTTTTCCGTGCCTTGCTTTGATCTTATTCCAGAAGGACTCCATTTTTGTAGAAAAGAAATGCATGCAGATCCCGACATCTGGCCAAAGCTACCTGTGTTGCTACACGGCCCAGTCTTCTTAGGAACCTTCCAGAACCTTCCAAAGTGGTGTGGTGGTAGTGGTGGGGGATGTTAAGGATCTGGAGAAAGGAGTTAGGACAAGGAATCAGTAATAGACAGTTACAGCTTTGCTACCCAGTGAATAGCTATTAGGAGCAAAGAGTATCTCCTTCTATCTCTACGCCTTTCCTCTGAATCTTCGCAAAATCGCCTCCTACTTACTATCTCAGTTCAAATACCATCTCTTCAGAAAGACCTTTCCTGACTACTCTTGCTCATATGGCACCTACATGTACATGTACATATTCGTTCTCTATGATAACTTATTTTCATCAAAGTACTATTTATTTGTTTATTTAATTTATCATCATAATACTTTTTTTTTTGCTATGCTGAGGGACTTGTAGGATCTTTGTTCCCCGAACAGGGATCAAACCCATGCTTCCTGCAGTGGAAGCACAGAGTCCTAACCACTAGACTGCCAGGGAATTCCCCATTATAATACTTTTTAAAAATAATTTATTTATTTATTTATTTTGGGCTGCGTTGGGTCTTCATTGCCACGTGCCAGCTTTCTCCAGTCGTGGCGAGCGGGGGCTACTCTTTGTTGCAGTATCTGGGCTTCTCATTGCGGTGGCTTCTCTTTGTTGCAGAGCACGGGCCCTAGAGCGCACGGGCTCAGTAGTTGTGGCACACGGGCTTAGTTGCTCCGCGGCATGTGGGATCTTCCAGGACCAGGGATCAAACTTGTGTCCCCTGCATTGGCAGGCGGATTCTTAACCACTGCGCCAGCAGGGAAGCCCCCATTCTCTCATTCTTGCTTGTTGTTGACTCCTCACTTTTTCTTTTCTTTACCTTTTCTGGAGTATTTGAAAGCAAATCTCAGATATCATTATTTCACCCATAAATACAATAATTCAGTATGATCTTTACTAGATAAGGGTTTTTTTTGTTTTTTAAGTGTGTATCTGTGTGCTCTTTTAGACAGGGTGGGTGGTCAGAAGGCTTCTCTAAGAGGTGACATTTGAGTCAAGACCCCAGGGAGGTATGTGGGCAATTGCGGTCCAGCAGAGGAACAGCCAGTGCAAAGGCCCTGGGGTGGGAATGCTTGGTGTGTAGGAGGGACAGCGAGGAAGGCAGTGTGACTGAAGCAGACGAAGCAGGGAGAGCCTGAAAGTTGAGGGCAGATCGTGCTGGGTCTTGTAAACCGCAGAGAGGCCTTGGCTTTGACACTGTCTGAGCTGGGAGCCATAGAGTGTTCGGAGCAGAGGAGCTCGAACTGCTGTAAGTGGGATCTGGTGCCTTCTGGTGGCCGGGTGGGGAACAAAGTGGGGGGCAAAGGCAGAGGCCAGGAAGCCAGTGAGGAAGTGACGATGGGATGGTCCAGGCCAGAGGAGGTGATGTTGGATCCCACCAGGCTGGTGGCTGTAGATTTGGTGAGAAATGGTCTGATTCTGCATACATTTTTTTCATAAGTTTTTCTGTTTATTTATTTATTTATTTATTTTTATTTGGGTGCCTCGGGTCTTAGTTGTGGTTCACGGGGTCTTCGTTGCGGCGAGAGGGCTCTTCATTGCTGCTTGCGGGCTTCTCTCTAGCTGTGATGCTGGGACTCCAGAGCGCACAGTCTCAGTAGTTGCGGTGTTAGGGCTCTCTAGTTGTGGCACAGAGGCTTAGTTGCCCTGTGGCATGTGGGATCTTAGTTCCCTGATCAGGGATCAAACTCAAGTTCCCTGCATTGGAAGGTGAATTCTTAACCACTGGACCACCAGGGAAATCCCTGGATGCATTTTAAAGGTAAACTTGTTAAGATTTCCTTATAGACTAGATGTGGCGGCAGACTTGAGAAAGAAAGGAGTGGGTGGGGTTTTTGTTTGTTTGTTTGTTTCCCCCAACCCCAATCCCCAGCAACCGGCAGGAAGGCGTTGCCATCTGCTGCCCTGGGGAAGCCTGGGGAGGAGCAGGTGGGGTGGGGGGCCGTCGAGTGAGAGATGCCCACCGAACATCTGTGTGCGGGCCATGCGTCTAGGGCGAAGGTTGAGGCCTGGAGACATCAGTTTGCAGCGCACCAGCTTGAGGCTAGAGGAGCTCAGGAAAGCGAATGTAAACAGAGGGGAGAGGGGCACAGAGTGGGTCAGGGGTCACCTGTGTGGAGAAGCTCAGGTGCTTCCCCAGATCTCATCCGAGATCCAGGTGAAATATCCCCAGGCAGTTGGATAATCTGTCTCTCAACCAATCAACCCTGGCTCCTGTCCCCAGTTTCTGTTCGCCTTCTAAGATTGGCACCTCCTGGGAATTCCCTGGCGGTCCAGTGGTTAGGACTGCGCGCTTTCACTGCGGAGGGCACGGGTTCAATCCCTGGTCTGGGATCTAAGATTCCACAAGTCAGTGGTACGCGGCCAAAATAATAATAAGAAGAAGAAGAAGATTGGCACCTCCGTACAATAAGGCATGCACACACCACAGCCCGTAAAGGGTATGTGCATGTGTGTATTTTTTTTTCCCTTCCTTGGCCGTGCCGGCGGCATGTGAGATCTCAGCTGCCCCACCACGGACCAAACCTGAGCCCCTTGCATTGGAAGCATGGAATCCTTAACCACTGGACCACCAGGGGCTTCCCGTGTGTGCGTGGTTTTTTTTTTTTTCTTTCTCTCCCTCCCTCATTAATTGCCAGCATTTTTTTTTTTTTTTTTTTTTTTTTTTTTTGTGGTATGCGGGCCTCCCTCTGTTGTGGCCTCTCCCGTTGCGGAGCA
>NW_021145342.1:67231-80187 GCF_002837175.3 Physeter macrocephalus
CGGGCCCAGCCGCTCCGCGGCATGTGGGATCCTCCCGGACCGGGGCGCGAACCCGGTTCCCCTGCATCGGCAGGCGGACGCGCAACCACTGCGCCACCAGGGAAGCCCAGCATTTTTAAAAAGAGAGAAATTTCTCACAAACAACTGGATTTCTGGTTTCTCTTGAACAGTTGGCCAACTGGACCCATGGCAAGGGCGACAGTCTGCTAAATGTGACCTGCCTCCCCACTGTACCCCAGTCCCCAGCTCTCCCTCCTTGGCCTCCTGACTCTGTTACCTGTGAGTGGCTGGTGCAGAAGCCTCACAAGAGGGTCTAGATCTGGGGTCCACCTGCCTGGGTTCTCTGTCACTTCCTACTTGTAACATCAGGCAAGATACTCAGTCTCTCTGCACCTAGGTTTTCTCATCTGTAGAAGGAGGCTAATAGTGGTAGCTAATTCACAGCGTTGTCCTGAGAATTGAATGAGATTAAATTAAATACCCACAAAGCCCTTAGAACATATCTGGCACAGAGGTTACTGTCTGCAAGGTATTATTGTTTATCACGAACCTTGCCCCATTCTGTTTCTTGTGGCCAATCCACCTCACTCAGTTTGCAGTCTCTGAGATATATATTGGGCAAATGAATCCTGGGAGAAGTAGAAGGGAAAAGGTGAAGTTTGAGCTGAACCTTGAATGGGAGGGAAGGAAGTAGAGAAGTAGGACACAGGGTGTTTCACTTGCCAAAAGAGTGTGCAAAGGCCCTGGGGCAGAAACCACCTGGGTGTATTTTAAGAACAGGAGAACCTCCATCTCCATCTCCCTTTAGCAATCATAAGCATTGTGTTAAGCTTGTTCTATCCATTGCCTCCTGCCATCCCCTACCTGGACATCATATAATTTCATTAGTAAGAACTTCATAAATACTACCAATGGATTAGAACGTTTATTTATTTTTACTTTGACATAATTTTTTTTAAATTTTATTTGTTTATTTATGGCTGTGTTGGGTCTTCGTTTCTGTGCGAGGGCTTTCTCTAGTTGCAGCAAGTGGGGGCCACTCTTCATCACGGTGCACGGGCCTCTCACTCTCGCGGCCTCTCTTGTTGCGGAGCACAGGCTCCAGACGCACAGGCTCAGTAATTGTGGCTCACGGGCCCAGTTGCTCTGCGGCATGTGGGATCTTCCCGGACCGGGGCTCGAACCCGTGTCCCCTGCATCGGCAGGCGGACTCTCAACCACTGCGCCACCAGGGAAGCCCCCAAATATTGTTTTAACTTAAAAATACATTTGGGGGTGGGCTTCCCTGGTGGTCCAGTGGTTGAGAGTCCGCCTGCCGATGCAGGGGACACGGGTTCGTGCCCCGGTCCGGGAAGATCCCACATGCCGCGGAGCGGCTGGGCCCGTGAGTCATGGCCGCTGACCCTGCGCGTCCGGAGCCTGTGCTCCGCAACGGGAGAGGCCACAGCAGTGAGAGGCCCGCGTACCGCAAAAAAAAAAAAAAAAAAAAAAAATACATTTGGGGGTCTTCCCTGGTGGTCCAGTGGTTAGGACTCCGCGCGTTCACTGCCAAGGGCCTGGGTTCAATCCCTGGTCGGGGAACTAAGATCCTGCAAGCAGTGTGGGGTGACCAAAAAAAAAAAACAAAAAAAACCATTTAACTTCATGTTAATAATTAAAATTAAGACTTTTTTACATGACCAAATTACTATTAGATGTCCTAAGAAAATTAACAGTAATTTCTTAATACCATTTAATACCCAAGCCCTATTTAAATTCACCTAGCTGTTCCCAGATGTCTTATTATAGTTGGTTTGTTCACACCAAGCTCCAAAGTCTGCCGATTGCATTTGGTTTTTCAAAGGGCAGAGACTTTTGTCTACTTCCTCCTGCCTCTATCCCAGTGCCTGTTGTAAAGAAATTTGTCAACATGTGTAAGTTGCTGCCATTATCACCATCATCATCATTATAATCATCACCACCATGACTGCCATCACCATCATTGTCACCATTATCATACCATCATCATTACCATCACCACCATCACTGCCATCACCATTATCATCATCATTATTTACCACCACCATCATGACCATCTTCACCATCATCGCCATCATCACCATCATCGTCATTATAACCATCTTCACCATCATTCCCATCACCACCACGAGTGCCATCACCATCATTGTCACCATTATCATACCATCATCATTACCATCACCACCATGACTGCCATCACCATCACTGTCATCATTTACCACCATCATCACCATCTTCACCATCATTGCCATCATCCCCCCATCATTATCATCATGGCTTTCATCACCACCATCAGCATCATCACCACCAATGTCCCTTGAGAGCTCTTTAAATGTTGATTCTGGGACCCCAGGCCTCCTGAATCAGAATCTCTGGGTCTTTGGCCTCCCTGGTGGATTCTGACACAAGCCAAAGTTAGCCATTCCCTAGGCTAGAGAAAACAACCGAGGAATTAGGGATATTTATATAGTTAAGGAAATGAGATCTTGTCAGTAGGGATCACAGAAGATGTTTGAGCACAGGAGTGTCCATTGTAGACTCTCAGAGCTGGATTGGTTCTTAGAGACCTATCCATTCGTTCACCTATTTAGTCATCAAGGACTGACCAAGCATTCGTAGGTGCTGGGGATACACCACGTGGTCTTTGCCCTTGTGGAGTTTATAGTCATGGGACAGCCAAGTGTTACTAAATAAACAAGAGACGAGTTTATGTGGGTGAGTGTGTTCTGGTGCTGGTTTGTTCTGGGAGTCAGGGTAGGCTTTTTGGAGGAAGTGAAACATGAATGACATTAACTAGGGGAGAGGTGAGGCAAAGGGAGGGAGTCAGGCCATTAAGAGTCCGGTGGGTCCTTGATGGAGCTACACAGAGATGCAGGTGTCCCTGGCAGAGAACAGGACGCGCAGAGGCCTGGCGATGGGAGAGAGTTAGGAGCTCTCAAGGTTCTGAGTGCAGTGAGTGAAGGGGGTGGTACAGGAAGGGGTTGGGGGGCAGATATATCAGGCTTGGATGGCCATGCTGAGGTACCTGGTCTTGACCTCAAGAGCAATAGGAAGCCATAGAAGATATCTGAGCAAGGAAGTGATGTGAGCCCATTCATACTAACAGATCATTAGTAGTAACAGATCATTCTGTCTCTTGTATGAGGAACAAATCTGCGGGCAAAGTGGGGTGAGAATTCGTATCAGGCGATGATCGTACTTGTGCATGTGAGAAGAGATGGCCTTCAAGGCCTCACACACTCTGGCCCCTGTTGCTCCTCTGATCTCACTTCCCACCACAGCGGCCTCCTGGCTGCCAAACACACCCAGCCTGGTTCTGCCTCAGGGCCTTTGCGCTCGCCGTTCCCTCTGCCTAGCATGGTTTCCTCTTAAGAAATGCCTACAGCTCACGCCTGGACTCAAAATGCTCAAATCTGGGACTCCTCTGGTGGCCCAGTGGTCAAGACTCCACGCTTCCACTGCAGGGGGCATGGACGGGTTCAATCCCTGGTCCAGGAACTAAGATTCCGCAAACAGTGAGGAGAGGCCCCAAAAAACAGAATGAAAAAAAAAAAGCTCAAAACTCACCTTCCCATAGCCCTCGCTTGGGCATCCTGCACCCAGCCCAACACTCCCATTCCCCCTCCTCCTGCTCTCCTTCTTGTTTCATATCCCTAATTACACTCTAGAACATTCCATAGTGCACTTGTATCAGTTTCTTGCTGCCTCCCCGTGGAACTTGGGCTCCACGAGGGCAGAAGTCTCTCCCGGTCTTGTTTCCTGCAGTATCCCCAGCAATCACCCCAGTACCTGGCACATAATAGGTCCTGACGAAATGTTTGTTAAATGAATTAACGAGGCGGAGGGAATTGTAGAGATTCAGGAGCTCCTTGGTGATGAGTCTGATGAGGAACTGAGGGTGAGGGAGGCTCCGGAAGACCCCCAGATCTCCCGGGTCTCCGGCTTGAGAAACTGGGTGGGAGCCGGCCCCATGTCAGAGGCTGGGAACCAGGAAGAGGGGCAGATTTTAGGAGGAGACAATGGGGTAAGTTTTGCACTCAAGACATGGAGATGAAAATGCCCGAGGGGGCCAGGTCAGGAGCTCCAGAAGGGGGCTCCAAGAGAGACTTAGGCGATGCCGGTGGAAACCCAGCAAAGTGGGGGGTTCCCAAGGCAGGGCGCGGAGAGCAAGAAGCAGACCCAGGAACCTGAACATTTAGGAGACCTGGAGTCAGGCCAGGGAGAGCCTGCAGGAGTTCTCTGAGCGAGCCAGGCTGTTTCAAATCGGGCGTCTGAAGGGAGGAAGGGAAGGAGGGACAGGGAGAGTCAGCAGGTCTCTTACCAGCAGGTCCTTGATGCAGCTACACAGAGGTGCAGGCGACCTTGGCGGGAGGAGTGGGGGAGGACGCCTGCCAAGGAATGCCTGGGTTAGGGTTGGAAAGGGGCCACAAGGAGCGTGGGACAAATATTTATTGAACGCTAGCTGTGTGCCCAGTGCTGAGATGAGGGTGGTGAATAACCCCGTCTCAGCCCCCATGGACCTCACCTTTGCAAGTTGGGGGAGGGGAAGGAGTTAAACAGCTGGGCAGGGAGTGATGAGGATTAAGGAGAGAAATACGGCCAAGGCAGGGCCTGGGGAGGCAGGGTTTCAAGGCTGGTGAGAGTGAGGGGAGACAGGAAGGAGAAAAGAAACAGAAGTTTCTTTTTATTTTTTTAAGATTTTTTTTTTTTTTTGATGTGGACCATTTTTTAAGTCTTTATTGAATTTTTTACAATATTGCTTCTGTTTTATGTTTTGGTTCTTTGGCTGAGAGGCACGTGGGATCTTAGCTCCCCAACCAGGGATCAAACCCGCACCCCCTGCACTGGAAGGCAAAGTCTCAACCACTGGACCACCAAGGAAGTCCCTAGAAGACGGTTCTGCATGTCATGTCATGAAGGCTTTGAGCTCAAGCCAGGGTCGTCACGAGAGCACCGTCACCAGATTTTTACAATATTGCTTCTGTTTTATGTTTTCGTTTTTTGGCTGCCAGGCACGTGGGATCTTGCTCCCCGAGCAGGGATCAAACCTGTACCCCCTGCAGTGCAAGAGTGGAGTCTTTTTATTTATTTTTTTTGCTGTACGCGGGCCTCTCACTGTTGTGGCCTCTCCCGTTGCGGAGCACAGGCTCCGGACGCACAGGCTCAGCGGCCATGGCTCACGGGCCCAGCCGCTCCGCGGCATGTGGGATCTTCCCGGACCGGGGCACGAACCCGTGTCCCCTGCATCGGCAGGCGGACTCTCAACCACTGCGCCACCAGGGAAGCCCAAGAGTGGAGTCTTAACCACTGGACCACCAGGGAAGTCCCAAGTTGTCAGAAGTTTTTATTTGCTTCTGGGTTTTGGTCTCAGATGGCCAAGCCACAAATACTGGCTCGTGACCGATCACGTGACCCTCTGAGCATCAGTCACCCTTTCACTCCTCAGTCTCCTCAACTGGAGGAAGGGGCTGTCGACTAGACCTCATTTTAGGGTTGTAGTGAGGATTAAATGAGCTAATCTGTGTAAAGAGCTGAGAACAGGACTTCCCTGGTGGAGCAGTGGTTAAGAATCCGCCTGACAATGGAGGGGACACGGGTTCGAGCCCTGGTCCAGGAAGATCCCACATGCCGCGGAGCAGCAGCTAAGCCCGTGAGCCACAACTACTGAAGCCCGTGCACCACAACTACTGAGCCTGCGCTCTAGAGCCTGCAAGCCACAGCTACTGAGCTCTCATGCTACACTACTGACGCTCGCGCACCTAGAGCCCGTGCTCCGCAACAAG
Source organism: Physeter macrocephalus (assembly GCF_002837175.3). NCBI lineage: Eukaryota > Metazoa > Chordata > Mammalia > Artiodactyla > Physeteridae > Physeter > Physeter macrocephalus. The sequence continues at coordinate 73,033 of NW_021145342.1, forward strand.
AGAAGCCACCGCAACGAGAGGCCCGCGTACCGCAATGAAGGGTAGCTCCCGCTCACCGTGACTAGAGAAAGCCCACACGCAGCAACGAAGACCCAGCGCTGCCAGAAATAAATAAATAAATTTATTTATTTATTTAAAAAAAGCTGAGAACAGGGGCAGGCGCATAATAGATCCTCAATAAATTCATTCATTGATGCCAAAGATATTTATTGAACACCTACTATGTGCCAGACACCTTAGTATGGGGGATGAATCAAAATAAGAAATTCCAACCGTCCCTCACAGGTTTTTGCATTCTGGTGGGAGAGACACAGAATAAGCAAATAAGCAAGTAAAAAAAATATATATGGCATGTCAGAAGGAGGTGTGTGACACAGGGAAAAGGAATCAGGAAGAGGGCTGGGGACCCAGGGGTAGGCAGGTTGCAGTTTTAAATAGAACAGTCAGGGAATCCTCATTGAGAAGATGACATTTGAACAGAATTTGAAGTTGCTGAGGGGATAGTATTGTCCCACTTTAGCCCTGAAACTGTGGACTGAATGTCCCATGTCCCCAGAAACCCTTCCGTCCTGGGAAAACTGGGGAAAGTTGGTCACCCTAGGAGTGAGTCACATGCTGTGTCAGGAGAAACATTCTGAGCAGAGGGAACAGCAAATGCAAAGGCCCTGAGGTTGGAACTCGGGGAGTGTTTGAAGATACAGCACTGATGACAGGGTGGAGGCCGTTTTTGAGGGAGAGGAGGTTAGAAAGAGCTGGTGGGGTGAACCGGAGAGTGAGAGCTAATTTAGCTTCCCGTTCTGAGTATCCCTTGGGTGAGCCAGCTGTGCCCATTAATCTTTCGTGGCAGGAACAGTCCTTGCCCCAGGCAAGCAAGGGGAGGGATAGAATTTGAGTTTATTCAAGGTCATGTGTAATGGAAGAACAGAGAGACCGCCTGGGAGGGAGAGAGAAGGAAAGGGAGAGAGAGAGAGTTGAGAGTTAGTTTAGGGACCTCCAGATAGCCAGGGGTTGCCAATTCTGTTGGCAAAATAGGGAGTACATTTCATGAAGTCTTCCCATGTCACATTCTGACCACAGAGCTTTCCCTAAAACTCAGAGAAACCATCTTCCCCTCCCCGGATAAAAGAGATTCCTCCCATTTTTGTAAAATATACAACCATCTTGGTCTCTCTTGCATTTTCCTCTCTTGTTATGGACAGGAGTTTTGAGTAATATACAAAGGCCTAGAGAGAGAGACACAGGGACCCTGAGAGAGGGGGTCAAGGACACAGAAAGGGGAGGCAGAGACAGAGAGAGAGAGGCAGGCAGTAGAAGAGACAGAAAAATCCCTTCCAGACAAGGAGAGACTCCTTAAGGGGTGAGACCCAGAGACCCTGGGGCAAACCAGAGAAGGTGCACCCAGAACCCTGGCTGCTGTCCCTACAGGTACCCAGATCAACTAGTGAGCATACCCGGGAGATAGTCATCAGAATGCATTTCAACGGGCTGGGGGGAGATCCAGGTGCTTGGGTGGCTTACTCTGCCTTCTGTCTCCCCAGCTCGCCCTCCCTCACCTGCGCAAGAGCAGGGGGAATGTCATCAACATCTCCAGCCTGGTCGGGGCAATTGGCCAGTCCCAGGCGGTTCCCTATGTGGCCACCAAGGTACACTACCGAGGTACCCTGCCCCTTCCTTCAGGAACCTCAGCCCTGAGGCATGGCCACCTGTGACATGTTGTTATACATCAAGGGTCTCCCAAGAGGCAGAGCCTGGTGCAGCGCAATGAAACCTGCAGGGAGAGCGTGACTTCCGTCTTCTGATGCCCCTGCTTGATGCCCCGTGGTTGGGAGGAGAGGACAGAAGGAACCTCATCTGCTCTGGTCTGAACTTTCTCCATGCCCCGTCTTCTGCAGGGGGCAGTAACAGCCATGACCAAAGCCTTGGCCCTGGATGAGAGTCACTATGGTGTCCGTGCCAACTGGTGAGCAGCTCCACGTGGGCTGAGAGCCTCCTGGGGGAGCTGGGAAGACTGGGAGTGAGCCCAAGAGGCAGTGTTTGCGGCAGACTTCCCTGACCCCCTCTCCTGCCTCACCCCAGCATCTCCCCAGGAAACATCTGGACCCCACTGTGGGAAGAGCTGGCAGCCTCAACGCCTGACCCCACAGTCACAATCCGAGAGGGCATGCTGGCCCAGGTAGGAGGGGGAGCCAGGGCCAGGTGGCATGGAGGTAGCGGTCAGGTGGTGGCTCCTCTTGACCCTCCTTTCCCCCTTGTCTCTCCCCAGCCCCTGGGCCGCATGGGCCAGCCAGCGGAGGTGGGGGCTGCCGCTGTGTTCCTGGCCTCCGAAGCCAGCTTCTGCACTGGGATTGAGCTGCTAGTGACTGGGGGTGCGGAGCTGGGGTATGGGTGCAAGGCAGGTCGGGGTGCCCCCGTGGAGGCCCCCACCATAACTTCGTGATCTCCCACATTTCCACTTGGGCCTCCCTGACTAGGGCTCTCCCACCCAAAACTCAGTCTCCCAAATTCCAGTTTCCCCCCCCAACTCTAGACATCAAGCCCACTTAACCAATGTGCCAAACCACCGCACAAGTTCCCATAAAAGCGCTCTGCAGCCAGAAGGAGGAAGGCATCATTACATTTATTTTCGGCCCTTTATGAGTCCTACCACACCAGGACCCTGTCCCCCCTCCCCACCCAGCCCCACGCATTCCCACGCGTGGCCTGGACCCGAGGGACTACAACTCCCGGCAGGCTTTGCAGCAGGAGCCTGTAGCCAGGGTCTCCTGGGGAAAGTATTGCAGGTCGGCTTCACCAGCACGCTAATTAAAAAGGTCCGTAGGGGAGAGTAAATTAAGCTCCGATTAGGAGATAATGGAGGAGGTAAAGCAAAAAGATCTGCGCTTTATTCTTGGCCCTTAGGGAAAAGGAGTTTTGACCTTGCTGCCCACGGAGTAGGAGGGTGGCCAGCGCCAAAAGTCCTGATGGAAGAGAAAGCCGGGGGTTGAAACTCCCGGGTCAGAGGGAGGAAAGGCTTGGGGGCCGGACTCCTGGGTTTGGGGAGGAGGAAACTAGGGAGGAGGGAGAAGGAAACTAAGGGGCGTGGACTCCCGGGCTGGGAGGAGGCGGACTCGGTTCCCCGAGGTTGGGTGAGGGGCCAAGTTGGGGGTAAGTCCCCCAGGTGTGGAGGTGGAGCTGCATCGCTGCTAAGGATTGGCCGCGGCGGTGGGGGTGGGGGTGGGGGCGTGGCGGTGAGGCAATCGCTGATTGGCGGAGGCGGAGGCGGGCGCTGTCTCGGCGCCGCGCCCTGACTGCTTCCAGCCGAGGAGGTGGGGGAGGACTGGGGAGGAGGGAAGGAAAACAGGGAGACACCCTGCGGGGGAGGGGTCAGAATTTGACTGGCTGGGCCTGTGGCTTTTAGGACTGGGGAACAGAATTTGGGAGCAAAATGTCCCAGGGTAGAATTACGCAGACTCAGTGACCTAGGGACCGGAGTTTGAAGATAGAGGAGGAACAATATTTTGGTGTCACAGTAACCTGGATGCAGGAGTTGGGGGAACTCTGACCACGGAAGGTTTGGGGGGCACAGTGACCGCGGAGCACGATGTAGGGGACACTGGTGCAGGTTTGAATTGCTAGCGATTGGAGGGATCCTGAGGGGCTGTAATCGTCTAACTCTGCCTCTGGGGGTCATGAAGTTGGGGAGACACCCTTGAAGGGGGGAGTAAGCAGGAAATCCTGCTCTGCGCGCTGCTCATTGAAACTCATTGATGAACTGGGGGATTGAAAATTTTCGGGTGTCACTGATGAAGGGAGCTGGAAGGAGGCATGGTGAACCGAGTGTGTGTTTATACCTTAAAAAGTTACAAAGAATACACATATATCTTCTCGTTGGAAAGAAAACCTATATTCAAACAGGAAAGTATCTGGACGGAGTGAAGCTCCCCCTTCATCCCTACCTGCCACCCTCTTCAGAGTCCTTTCCGTTTAACGGTGCATTTTTACATAATATCTGCGCCCACCGACATTTATAGTGTGGTTTTTCTTTTCACCAAGAATCGTGGTACGTGAAGGTTTCTGCTCCCTGCCTTTCCCCTCTTTTCCCTCGGTTGCTTATCCTCTTCAGCCCTCCACAACAGTACTGTACCTACTGAAATGCATTTTTGAAAACCTTTGAATGCACGCTGTAGCGTGGGGGCTGGGAGGAGGGTGTATTTCCACGTACTCCCTTCGCCTCGCGGGTTCCAGCGCATGCGCTCTGCAGCAGGGCCCAGCTCCCCGCGGGCGCCGTGTAACTGGGAAGGCCAGGCCGGCCTTGGGTGGTAGGCTGGCAGCCATCCCACGGGAGGAGGCGTGAGAGGGGCGGGGCAGGAACGTCCTTCTCCCGGGCCGCGCCCTGGGCGGGCACAGATACCTGCCTCACAGACCATGGCTGCAGCGGCGTTGAGGCAGGTGGGTTCGCGGCCCAGTGCCGGGGGGCTAGGGAACCCTGCGGTGCGGCGCACTTCCGGACGGACCCCTCTACGGTGGCCAGTCCGGCGCGGCGCCGCTCCTCCCGCGCTCGGGTTCCGCTGCTGGGCCGAGGAGGAGGGGGCCCCTTGGAAGGAGCACGAGGCTTTAAGGGGGGTGAAGGGAGAGAGGTAATCGGTGGGAAGGGGACCCAGATGGGACATATAAGGAAGGATACATGGAGGAGGAGACGGTAATGGGAGAAGCATAGTGCCGGGGTGGCGGGATGGATTAGGGAGGGAATAGACAGCCTTTGGGAGCGCCGGGATAAGACGCCCAGGACTTCTGGAGTGGGAGTAGGATGAAGGCACAGAGTTCAGTCTCAGGTCTGGACTGGGAATTGGACCCAAGGCCCTGTTTTCTTGGAACTAAAGATAGAAGTAGAATGTTGTGTCCCCGAAGCCCCTTATCTGAAACTGCACCTGGGCTGGAAATCGAGGCAGCATCTCATTGGCAGTAACAGAGATCCTCCAGGCGAGAGTGGGACCCTCCATTCTTACTGATAGGATGTCAACAGGCAGAGCTTCCGAGAGTCTGTGATTCTAGAGAACAGGGCTTCTCAGTGAGGAAGGAAACAATAACAACTCAAAGAAGGGAATCTTTACAACCCTTGACAGCTGTAGCATAACGTTGGGAGAAGTGGATCCTGTTAACTTTGCACCTGACTTTATCTGGGACTTTTATCCCAGCCTGATGGATAGCAGGACAGATGTTTACTTTCTGAGTCTCAATGACTGAGACAGGCCTGGGCTGTGATTGGGACAATCTAGGCTTTGATGATGACACTCCTGGGCTGTGTTGGTAGGTCAGCCCTCAGCTGTGACTGGGTCAATGGAGGTTCCATCATATTACAGAGCCCTGCCCTGTGCATACCCCACCACACTCCAAGCCATTTCTCATTTCCTGATCCAGCCCCAATCCTTTTACACTCTTTGTCCCAAAGGCTCATCTATCATCTAAGATCTCCTTTGGGCCCAATTCCCCACCCCCCGCCATGGTTTGGGGTATCAGATGGTGGGGCACCTTCCCCGAGCTGAAGTGAGACCCCTGCCCCCAGAAAAATGTCCTGGGAGGATGAAGGCAGATTCTCCCAGTGTGACAGGGTCTCTATGGCCAGCACAGATTTATAATCTGGAAACAGTGCCTGACACCTTTTCTCTGCCTTGTGGGTGTGTTTTTCTGCCTCTCCTGGATATCTCTGTCTCCGAGTATCACTGAGACAGTTTCTCTCCAGCTGTTGGCACTGCTCTGTCTCTCCCAGTGTTTCCTCACTTCCCCAGGTCTCCCTTTCACTTTGTGCTGTCACCTGAAGTTGGGCCTTTCTCTGTTTCTCTCCTTTTTCCTGTTCCCTCTCTCATGGCTTCTGTTTATCCTGCCTTCACTATTTTTTCTTGATTTCTCCAGGCTTTACCTTGTCTGAATTTCTCTCCCTCTTGTCTCTTGTCTCAGTTGCGATCTCTCTTTATGATCATATCTATTTTGGCATCTCTTGGCCTTGATTTCTGTTTTTTAAAGTTTTCTATTTCCATGTCTCTCTTTCTCATTTTTGTGCTTCTCTATTTTTTCCCATTCGGCCTCCCTCTGAGTCTGAGAGCTGCTTTCCTGCCCACATGCTGGCTGCTTCCGCCCTGCGTATCCCAATTTTCTCCATTCCATGGGTGTCCTGTCCCCTCTTGGACAGAAGCTGGCCAGTGGCTTGGGCAGGCTACACAGCGCCACCTAGAGGCCATGCCCGGGACCCACACCCACGCTCTGATCATCCCAGAAGCTCTTGGGCCCCGTACCATTCAGGAGCACTGCTCAGACTTCATGGCCTAGACTTTAGGACATTAAAACTCCGCAGCCCCCCTCTCCTCATGATTCACCTACTGACCGGTGACTTCTGCCATTCACATCCGTTCTCAGTTCCCCCAGCTCACAGGGCAGGAGCAGGCTAGGCTGTTCTGTCTCCCCCAAACCTCATGACACAGCTGCTTTCCCACCAGGCTGGGGAAAGGGGTATTGTGAGGTCAGAGACCACTGGGGAGAAGCCATCCTGCTGGACACAGCCAGACCTGCTCCCCCCTGCTGGCCTCGGGCAAGACCACAAGGGAAGTGTTCATCTGAGCAGTGTCTCTTGATGACTGGGGTGGTCCTCAGGTCCATGTGGCTGCCCCTCAGGCCTGGGAACTGAAGGGAATTGGAACTGCTGGTGTCCAAGGTGTGGGATTGGGGCTTCAGGTAAGCTGAGCCCAGTTGATCTAATACCCCGAAAGAGAAGGACTTGGACTCCTGGGTCTGAAGGAGGATGAGGCTGGGGGTCTGGATCCTGGGTCTGAGGGGGGAGGGTCTGGGGGCCTGGATCCTGGGTCTGAGGGCGGAGGGGCTGGGGGTCTGGATCCTGAATCTGAGGGAGGAGGGGCCGGAGGTCTGGATCCTGGGTCTGAGGGGGGAGGGGCTGGGGGTCTGGATCCTGGGTCTGAGGGAGGAGGGGCCGGGGGTCTGGATCCTGAATCTGAGGGAGGAGGGGCTGGAGGTCTGGATCCTGGGTCTGAGCGGGGAGGGACTGGGGGCCTGGATCCTGAATCTGAGGGAGGAGGGGCTGGGGGTCTGGATCCTGGGTCTGAGGGAGGAGGGGCCGGGGTTCTGGATCCTGGGGCTGAGGGGGGAGGGGCCGGAGGTCTGGATCCT
>NW_021145342.1:80525-89608 GCF_002837175.3 Physeter macrocephalus
CGGGCTGGGGGCCTGGATCCTGCATCTGAGGGAGGAGGGGCTGGGGGTCTGGATCCTCGGGCTGGGGGCCTGGATCCTGAATCTGAGGGGGGAGGGGCTGGGGGCCTGGATCCTGGGTCTGAAGGAGGATGAGGCTGGGGGGTCTGGATCCTGGGTCTGAGGGAGGAGGGACTGGGGACCTGGATCCTGGGTCTGAGGGAGGAAGGACTGGGGTTCTGGAATCCTGGATCTAAGGGAGGATCAGGCTGGGGGCCTGGAATCCTGGGTCTGAAGGGGGAGGGGCCTGGGGGCCCTGCTCCTGGGTCCTGGGGAAGCATACCTATAGGCCCATCACTTTTCTAACTCTTTTCAGGATTTGGGTCCCCCGGGGAGGGCTTCACTTACCTGCACACCTTCCTGTGTCGTCTGTCTGATCTGGTCTCAGGGCTGGGCCAAAGTTCCCTGGGGTAGGAGGCGCCTGTGTTTGACTTTGCCCCAGCATGGAGGAAGGGATGGGAGCTGATTCAGCTCTTTATCGGATGGCCCTCGTGAGGGCAGGGAGGGGACTTGGCCTCCTTTCGGAGTTCCTCTGCTACATGCTGATCAGGACAGGGGAAGGGACTTGGCCAGAGCCACGTGCCCTGTCTAGAATGTACTGAGCCTGGGACAGAGCCAGCCGGAAGACCTGCCAAGTGCAGGAGGTGACAAAGATGGTGCCAGGGGCCCCTGCTCTCTCTGTCTGCTGGCCTCACCACCTTTCTTACTTCTGTCCCCACCCCCAGATTTGGACCCGAAAATTTCTCCCTGTCCCTTGGCTTCTGTGTGGTCCCAGAAGATATGACTCATCCAGCTTCAAGGTGACAGGAGGGGACTATACTTTTGGATCTCAAGGAAGAGGGGCTGGGAGCCTTGACCACTGGGTCTGAGGGAGGCAAGGGCTGGGGGCTGGATTTGGGCATCTCCAAAAGGTCCAAGGTCCAAAGGTGAAGGTGGGTGGCAATGGGGTAGCCTAATTGCCGGCCATCAGGCCATGAGAAAGAGAAGAAACCACACGTCCCAGAAGCCTCTGGGGCTACAGTTCCCTCTTCTCACTGGGTCTTAGCCTCAGGGATTTGTGGGGCTAAGTTTTTAGTTTTTTAGATTGGAGGTTGTGGTTAGGTTCCAGGACACCTGTCTTTTCTCAGGCTGCAGACCTGCAGCTGGAGATGACACAGGAGCCTCATAAGAAGCCTGACCCCAGCCAGCCCCTGCTGTTCGGGAAGACATTCACCGACCACATGCTGATGGTGGAATGGAACAAGGAGAAGGGCTGGTGCCAGCCCCGAATCCAGCCCTTCCAGAACCTCACACTGCACCCGGCCTGCTCCGCTCTCCACTATTCCCTGCAGGTGGCAGGGCGGCTGCCCTCCAACCCCATCTCTCTCCACCTCTCTTCCCTCTTGCTGTGTCTCTTGCTGGTTTTACCTCCCTGGGTTTGCTTTTTGTGTGTTTCTCATTTCCGTGCACTCCTCATCCGTTTTCTGAGGCTTATCATGTTCCACGCCCCGTGTTGGGCGATGCAGGGTTCTCGGAGACGAGCAGACCCAGCTTCTTCGCTTGAAAACCCCACCCAGTGGGATCTGTGCTCAGATGGAGGCAGCTGAGGCATTGTGGGAGACCAGAGGAGGAATGCCCACCCTACCTCTAATTTGACAGGAAGTGGGGTCTTTCCTGCAAAGAGGGCAGCTTAGGCTCTTAGAGGGAGAAGAGACATCAGGACAGACATAGTACAAAGAAGAGCCCAGCATGTTTAGGGGGAAGCATGGGGTTGGAGCCTGGTAGGGGTGGCTGAAGATGTCATCAGGACCACAGAGGAGCTGGGATCTTGTCAAGGGTATTGGGAGCCCTGGAGGGCTCCGAACAGGCATGGAGCAGCTAGAGAAAGACCCCTCTCAGGCCATGTGGAGGATACGCTCTGTCCAGAGCTGGGGGGATGGCCAGGAGGCGGAGAGATTCAGCGACACGAGGGATTTGGCCGGTTGGGCGAGAGAAGAGCAGGGAGGGCCGAGGACAGCACCCAGAGGTTTAGTCAGGTGACCACGGGACCGTCCGCATACGGGGACACAGGAGGAGGATGACTGCAGGACTTGGTGAGGGACCCGCGAGGAGAGACCCAGAGGCATTTGGTTTCAGACTTCATGCTGTGGCTGAAAGCAAAGTCTTTCTGTGGAAGCTTTAATTGTGACACAATTTGAATGAACACATTGCAGTTCTAGTCGCCGGTTTGCAGTTTTTGTCCCTTAGGGCATTTGGTTCTCTGACATTAGGGATGTTTTCCTTTTTTTTCTTTTCTTTTCATAATTTTGACAGTTTTCTTCTTCCCACCTACTCGGGACAGTAGACTAGAACCGATCAGTTCTGTGCAGCGGAGACCCAGCTTGCGGAGCAGTTAGGTGCGAAGGACGGGGCAGTCAGGACGTGCCCACAGATGCCCCCCCAGGAAGGCGGCTTTTGGAGACCACCATTTGTTTACCTCCCTTTTCAGCCTGACACGCCAGGATGTTCTCCGGCTGGGGACCCAGTACTTTTACTTTAGTTGAGTGAGTGCAGATGAAGGGGTCGAGGTAAGGCCCTGGCATCCAAAGCATAGCGTTCTTTGGGACGCCTCTCCCACAGGACGCCTGGGGACCCGAGGCCAGCTGAGGGTACGGGAAATTACACCCTCGTGTCATCCGGACTCTGGGGACTGTGTGGAGTAACACCCAACCACTTGTGTTGTGCTTTTTTATTATCGTGGTAATAATGCACATACATAATAATACGGATAACATAAGACGTACCATTTTAACCATTTGAAAGTCTACAGTTCAGTGGCATTGAGTACGTTCCCCATGTTGGGCAGAGAGCATTTCCACTCTCTAATTCCAGAACTTTTTCATCATCCAAAACAGAAACCCCACACCCGTTAAGGAGTCACTCCCCAAGCCCCTGACCCCAGCACCTGCCAACCATTAATCTGCTTTCTGTCCTTATCTCCCCGTATTTTTATTTTTATTTTTATTTATTTATCTACTTATCTATCTATTTATTTATTTATTTGGCCATGCGGCTTGCAGGATCTTAGTTCCCCGACCAGGGATCGAACCTGGGGCCCCGGCAATGAAAGCGCCGAGTCCTAACCACTGGACCGCCAGGGAATTCCTCCCCGTATTTTTAAACTTTTGATTTTATTTGGAGCGTTTTTCGATGAAAAGCACCTCTTTTGAAAAAGGGGTCATATATTCATATATTTACACGGTTCAAAAAAGAGGGCACAAATATACGTCCCCAGGCCACAGCCACCTCCCCGCCCTCCCTGAAGCAGCCCCCCACCCAGTTCCAGTCCCCAGGTCCTTCCAGAGTTCTGCTTTCTGGATGGCAACACGGATGTGTATAATTGTTTCACTCCATTCTTCCCCCATAAAAGTCAGCGTATGGTACACTCACTCCTTGGCATCCTGCTTCCTTCTGTTAATGTAGCCTGAGATTCTTGAATAGCCCTTGAAGAGCTTTTTCCTTCTTTTTGCTGCTGTGTAAGATTCCATCCTAACAACGCCTTGTTTAGGCAGTCCCCTATCGTTGGACACTTAGGTTGTTTCCAGCCCTGTGCTATTATAAACAGCATTACAATAAACCAGGAAACACCTCACTTCCTTAAGAGCAAGTGTTATCTCTCAGTTTCTGCAACTGTTGGCTCAAAGGGTATGTGTGCTTGTAATTGTGACAGATGTTGAATTATAGCCACCTCTACAGACGTTGTATTGATTTCCACACTTAACCAGCCGGCCCTGTTTTCCCCATACCCTGGGTGACCCTTGTCAAACTTTTAGATCTCTTCCAATCTCCTAAGTGGTTTTAAAGGTACCTCAAAGTAATTTTAACTTGCATTTTCCCCCTAATTATGAAGTTGACCATCTTTTCACAAGCATAAGAGCTGAGTTTAGTTCCTTTCTGTGAACTGTCCATTTCCTTGGCTGATTTTTCTATCAGGGTGGGTTTCAATATTTGTTTATTTGTAGGAGTACTTTGTATATTAGCGAAACCATTTGTGATATGTGTTGAAAGTCTCTGCCCAGTTTGTTTTATTTTTATGCAGTGAAATGTATCAATCTTTTCTTTTTGGTTTCTGTGGTTTGTCTTATTTAGAACACCAGCCCCAATTCAAAATATGAAACGGTCATCTTGTGTTTTCTTCTGTTGCTTTTATGGTTTAAAAAAAATTTTTTTCATTTAAACCTTTAATCCACCTGGAATTTTTCCTGATGTGAAGTATGAGATAGGGATCCAACTTAATTTTTGTTTTTTCCAGAGATGAATATTTGGTTGTTCAGCACCATTTAACTGAATTAATCATGTTTTAAAAATTTTTATTGAAATGTAGTTGGTTTACAATGTTCTGTTGGTTTCAGGTGTACAGCAAAGTGATTCAGTTACACTATAACGCACTTTCTAGTCTCTTCCATTGTTCAATCTGTCAATTCATATATCAGTGTCACTTTGTCTTAAGTGTTGTAGGTGTATAAGCTGTTGTAATATCTGATAAGGCTACTTCCCCCTCCTACCTCTTGCCCTTATTTTAAATTTTTTTCCAAAATATTCCGACTATTCTCGTTTATTTTGCATTCTTCATTCATGCGTCTATTCGTTCAGTCAACAGAAGCCTACTGTGAGCCAAGCAGTGCCCTGGGCATAGTGAGGTTGGGGGTGGTGGTTCTCTAGTGACCCTTCAGGTCTGGTCCCTGTCCATGGCACTTCGGGTCTCTAGTGAAACAGACATGAAAGAAGCAAAATGAAACCGTGGGGGAGGAATCAGGGTGCCCTGACCTGTCTGGGAGCGAGGCTACATCACGGTGGCAGCAACGGAGGCCCAGCAGGCAGTGGTAGTCGTTGAGTATAGGAGGCTGGGGATGAGAGAGGCCAGACCTTGTGGGGCCTGGAAGGCCAAGGGGAGGTTTGGGGCTTTCTCCTGAGAACAATAGCGCGGGGGTGGGGACCAACTTTTTAAAATTATTCTTTTTAAAAGTTTTTATTATGAGAAATTTCAAAACATAAAGGTATAATAATAATTCCGCCATCCCCCAAAACCCCTGCTTCTTCAGTTAGCACTGGTTGGTCACAATCTTCTTTCATCTGGACTTCGCTAACGCTTTACCCTTTCCGTATGATTTGGAAGCAAATCCTTGCTGTTGTTGGTGTTTGGCCACACCACGTGGCTTGTGAGATCTTAGTTCCCCAACCAGGGATGGAACCCAGGGCCTCGGCAGTGAGAGCGTGGAGTCCTAACCACTGGACCACCAGGGAATTCCTGGACATGGTATTTTTTAAAATTTTATTGAAGTGTAGCTGATTTACAATGCTGTGTTAGTTTCTTGTGTACAGCAAAGTGATTCGGTTATATATTAATGTATATATGTGTATATATATATATTTTTCCATATTCCTTTCCATTATGGTTTATTACAGGATACTGAATATGGTTCCCTGTGCTATACAGTAGGACCTTGTTGTTTATCCATTCTCATATATAATATTTGCATCAGCTAATCCCAAACTCCCAATCCATCCATCCCCCACTCCCCCTCCCCCTGGCAATCACAAGTCTGTTCTCTGCATCTGTGAGTCTGTTTCTGTTTTGTAGATAAGTTCATTTGTGTCATATTTTAGATTCCACATGTAGATGATACCATATGGTATTTGTCTTTCTCTTTCTGGCTTACTTAACTTAGTTTGATGATATCTAGGTCTATCCATGTTGCTGCAAATGGCATTATTTCATTCTTTTTTATGGCTGAGTAATATTCCATTTTATATATATATATATATATATATATATATATATATGCCACATCTTCTTTATCCATTCATTTGTTGATGGACATTTAGGTTGCTTCCGTGTCGTGGCTATTGTAAACAGTGCTGCTACGGACATAGGGGTGCATGTATCTTTTCGAATTAGAGTTTTGTCTGGATAGCTGGATGATATGGTAACTCCATTTTTAGTTTTTTGAGGAACTTCCATACTGTTCTCCACAGTGGCTGCACCAATTTCCATTCCCACCAACAGTGTAGGGGGGTCCCCTTTTCTCCACGCCCTCTCTGGCACTGGTTATTTGTAGACTATTTAATGATGGCCACTCTGACCCGTGTGAGGTGGTACGTCACTGTAGTTTTGATTTGCATTTCTCTAATAATTAGTGATGTTGAATCCCTACAAAGGCTCTTTAAAAATGTAACTTCAGGGGCTTCCCCGGTGGCGCAGCGGTTGCGCGTCCGCCTGCCGATGCAGGGGAACCGAGTTCGCGCCCCGGTCCGGGAGGATCCCACGTGCCGCGGAGCGGCTGGGCCCGTGAGCCGTGGCCGCTGAGCCTGCGCGTCCGGAGCCTGTGCCCGGCAACGGGAGAGGCCACAGCGAGGGGAGGCCCGCATACCACAAAAAAAAAAAAAAAAAATGTAACTTCTGGGATTTCCCTGGTGGTCCAGTGGTTAAGACTCCCCGCTCCCAACGCAGGGGGCACGGGTTCGATCCCCGGTCAGCAAACTAGATCCCGCATGCCGCAACTAAAGATCCCGCACGCTGCAACAAATATCCTGTGTGCCACAACTAAGACCCACTGCAGCCAAATAAATAAATATTAAAAAAAAAAAAAAAAAAAAAAAAGACTCCGTGCTGTCACTGTTGAAGGCCTGGGTTCAATCCCTGGTGGGGGAACTAAGATTTCCACAAGCCCTGTGGTGCGGCCAAAACCAAAAAATAAACAATAAATAATTAATTTTAAAAAGAAAGTAACTTCCGCATCATCCTCATTCCTGAGAAAGAGTCCTAATAACATGGGAAGGGTTTAAGCAAAGCATTCTCCCTGCTCTGGGTCTCTCTGTTCTGCTTTCTCTGGCCTCTGCCCTTTGCTCTCTCCTCTCGGTCCTTCTGGTTCTTTTCTCTCTCTTTTTCTCCCCCTCTCTGTGCTAGTAGGTTAGTCTCTCCCGCCGCTCTCTGCCTTCTGTGTCTGTGTCCCTGTGTATCGGCCTCTGTCCCTGGCTGGCTTAGCTGGTCCCCGAGCCCTGATCGCCCACCTGCCTGTCCCTGCAGCTCTTTGAAGGCATGAAGGCGTTCAAAGGCAGGGACCAGTGCGTGCGTCTCTTCCGACCTTGGCTCAACATGGACCGGATGCTGCGCTCGGCCCTGCGCCTCTGCCTGCCGGTGAGCGGGTGGCAGGGGGAGCGGCGGGCTGGCTCCAGGGTCGCGAGGGCCCCCTGACTCATCTTCATCCCCCCCAGAGTTTTGACAAGGTCGAGTTGCTCCAGTGCATCCGCCGGCTGGTGGAAGTGGACAAGGACTGGGTTCCCGACAGCTCCGGCACCAGCCTCTATGTGCGGCCTGTGTTCATTGGGAACGAGGTGGGCTGGCTCCCAGGGCTGGGGGTGGGGTGGGGAGCCACGCTTGGGGGAGGGGTGCATTCCTGAAGGGGAGGGGTGGGGACCCAGACGTGGGTCAGGGGAGCGGCCGGGGCCCTGGACTCCTGGACCCCTGATGCCGGCTTCTGCCCATCTCAGCCCTCGCTAGGTGTCGGCATCCCCACGCGAGCCCTCCTGTTCGTCATCCTCTGCCCGGTGGGCGCGTACTTCCCTGGAGATGCCTTGAACCCTGTCTCTCTCCTGGCCGACCCATCCTTCATCCGGGCCTGGGTGGGTGGGGTCGGTGACTGCAAGCTGGGGGGGTAAGTCGTCCCTCGCCCCCCGCCCGCGGGTCCGCTGCACTGGGTGTCAGAGACACAAGGTGTGTCTTTGGATGTCCACTGGCCTTCTCGTCCTGTTTCACGCGGTTGGGGACAGCTGTGCTTGCATGTTGGGACGTACTGTCATTGGCACCGTGGTGCGGGGATGGAGGGGCGGGTACCAGGGTGTGTGCTAAGTGCTGTGGACAAATCGGCCCAGAGACTGGAAGGGGTTGGGTGGAGGTAAGTGGAGAAACTCGGACTGGCCCTCAGGGAAGCCTCCAGAAATGAAGTTTACGCTTAGCCCACCGGTCTCTCCTCCAGGTAGCCTCCCCTGAAGACCCAGGCTCCGCCAGCTCCCATAGTTCCCTGGGGCTCCAGCGCCCATCACCCTGTGTGCAGACTTTCTGTGTACATCTGTCTTTCCAGGGTCCTTGGCTCGTCAGGGCAAGGAGGGTTAGGATGGGGATAAGGCAGAGGGCGGGGTAAGGGTGTGTTGGGACAGCAAGTGTGGCCCCAGCTGGGAGTTCATTTGGGTCCTCTCAAAATACATCTTGTGAGGTCTCCTGAGGGCCAGGCCCTATGCTGGGTGAAGCTGGGGGACACAGATGAATCAGATCCGGGCCCTGCCCTCCAGGGGCTCCCAGGCTGGTGGGAGCCGCAGTATCTGGGGCAGCATGTGCTCTGGTGGAGGTGACCGGGACATTGTGAAAGTCTTCACAGAGGAGGTCTGATGGGTAGAGAGGAGATGGTTTCCTGGATATAAGAACGGTAAACAATTTCTAATCCTCGGAACACATGTGTAGGGGCGGGGAGGAGGGGCAGAGTCAGGGAAGGAAAAATGAGTCTGGTTTTTGTAAAAGGCTTAACAGGTAGTCCCAGGCCAGGCCCAGCCCTCAACACTGGACTGAAGGGCTGGGATCTTGTCCCGGAGGCAGTGGGGAGCCATGGGAGTCTTGTGAACAGGCAAGGGGTGAGGTCTGCTCTGGGTGAGAGACAGTGAGTGTTAAAACAGGGCGATCTGGGAAAACATAGAGGTGGCCCAATTTCCTGGGAGAGCCCAGAGAAGGCCTGAAACCCATCCTGGAGGTTCAGTAATGCCTCTCAGAGGAGGTGACATCACAGGTGGTTTTTTTTTTTTTTTTTTTTTGCGGTACGCGGCCCTCTCACCGGTGAGAGACAGTGAGTGTTAAAACAGGGCGATCTGGGAAAACATAGAGGTGGCCCAATTTCCTGGGAGAGCCCAGAGAAGGCCTGAAACCCATCCTGGAGGTTCAGTAATGCCTCTCAGAGGAGGTGACATCACAGGTGGTTTGTTTTTTTTTGTTTTTTGTTTTTTTTTTGCGGTACGCGGGCCTCTCACCGTTGTGGCCTCTC
>NW_021145342.1:89748-139026 GCF_002837175.3 Physeter macrocephalus
TCCCGGACCGGGGCACGAACCCGTGTGCCCTGCATCGGCAGGCGGACTCTCAACCACTGCGCCACCAGGGAAGCCCCTCACAGGTGGTTTTGAGGGACATTGGAGGATTTGGTCGGTTGAGGAACTGGGTGAGGAGGGTGATCCGCAGAGGAAAGAGTGGTGCATTTGTGATCTGGAGAGGGGAGAGATGGAGGAGGGGTGATTGGGAGCCTTGACCCCAGGCTGCTGGCCAGGGGTTCTGTCCTGGGGCCACTAGGGAGCCACGGAAGGGCTGTGAGTGGGGGAGGATGGGAGTGCCTTACCCTGGTCCACCATGTTGCCGTCCGCCAGGAATTACGGGCCCACCGTGTTTGTGCAGCAGGAGGCCCAAAAGAAGGGGTGTGAACAGGTCCTGTGGCTGTACGGGCCTGACCACCAGCTCACGGAGGTGGGCACCATGAATGTCTTTGTCTTCTGGACCCACGAGGATGGGGGTGAGCCCACCCATGACCCAAGCCAAGCCCTGGCAGAAGCGGGTGGGAGGAGAATGCTTAGTGGGTTGCAGGCCTCAGGGGTTAGGGGTGTGTGGAGTGGCCCCTAAGAGGATGGGAGGGGGTGCCTGAGGGTGCGAGGTAACGCCCCCATCTCGTGCACCTGACCCAGTGCTGGAACTGGTGACCCCCCCACTGGACGGTGTCATCCTGCCTGGAGTAGTTCGACAGAGTCTGCTGGACCTGGCTCGGACCTGGGTGAGGGCACGGTGTCTTTGGGTGGCCGGAGTGCTGGGGTACTGCTAGGTTGGGGGGCCAGAGTATGGGAGGGGCGGTCGGGGGGTGCTGGGGCACAATGGCACGTGTTCCCGCCCCCGCCCCCCAGGCGCTGTCCTTACAGAGGGAGCGACAGGGCTCTGCAGCAGGGCAGCCCCACCGGGCTCAGACGTACCTGTGTCTTGCCTCCCAGGGTGAGTTCCGGGTGGCAGAGCGTACGATCACCATGAAGGAGTTCCTGCGGGCGCTGGAGGACGGCCGGGTTCGAGAAGTCTTCGGTTCAGGCACCGCTTGCCAGGTCTGCCCTGTGCACCGAATCCTGTACCAAGGCAAGGTGAGGAAGGGCTGCCCTTGGCCATGAGAGAGAAGAAGGGGGAGGGGCGCCTCCTCACGGCCCTTTCTCCCCCAGCACCTCCACATTCCCACCATGGAAAACGGGCCTGAGCTTATTCTCCGCTTCCACAAGGAACTGAGGGCGATCCAGGTGAGGTGCACTTGCTGGGAAGTGGGCTGGATGCTTGTTGCGCAGAGAAATTCACATCCCGTGAGCCTCTGGACTGAGGCTCCCCTCCCCCTCCCCCAGAGTCCCACAGGCTGATAATGGCTCCTCCCATCAGCCTCCGGGGCCCAGGACTGAGTTTGCGTTCCTTGACCCTCTGTGGCCTAGCACACTTCTTGGGGCTAAATGATCCTTTTCTGTGCGCCTCTGGAGCCCTGGCTTGAGAAATCCCCATCCCATGAGCTTCTGGGACCTTAAGCCAGCCTTCTGGCCCCTGAGGTCCGATCCCCAAGGATCCCCAGGAGCCCTGGGCTATTCCTCTGGCCTGAGAAATCTTGCTCCTACAAGCCTCTGGACCGTGGCCCCCTCTGTGGCCTAGGAATGTTTCCTCTCATAAGCCTCTGGAGGTATCTTCATTCATCTGGACCGAGGTATCTTGCCTTTCCTGGCACTCGTGTGAGCGTCTGTAAACTCCTGTGCATCCGGACCTAGAACTACGCCTCTTGCCTCAGCTGAAAACGACTTTTTCCCAGAGCCTTCAGGGTCTTACAAGAACTCCTCTTTGCAGAACTACATCTCCTGTGAGCCTCTGCGCCATCCTTGCCACGGCTCCCCCTCCCCGTGATTTTTGGCGGGCTTCTGGGAAGTGGAATACACTTCCCATGAGGTCCTGGGGCGCAGCTTCGCCAGCACTCAGCCTGGGACGCCGCAGGGCCTGCTGGGAGTTGTAGTGTGGTTTCCCCTCACCTCCGCCTGTGTTATCCCGCAGTATGGAACGAAAGCCCACGAGTGGATGCTACCTGTGTGATGCTGCGGGCTGTGCCGGACCACTCCACGGATCCACCGACCTGTAGCATCCAGTCCCTGTTGGACCTTCGCCTCCATACCAGTGATTCACCTGAAGTGCAATATGAAATAAAAGGTGGCAGGCCGGGACGCCTGGGTTTCCGGTGCCCCCACGTTACACTCCCAAAGCCATAAGGGCCCGACCCAGGCGTGTTGGCCCCTGGCCCCGCCACTCAGGCCTTGGGGACCTGGACTCCCCGTTGCTCTGTGTTGTGGGGTCAAGGATACACCTTGACTCAGACTCTGCATCTCCGTTTTCAGGCCGGATCAACCGGTGCTGCTGTTGATTTTTTTTCCTAGCTGCAATTTTGAAATAAAATGCCAAAGAACAAGCCATTAGGTGTCATCTCCAATGATGCAACTCAGGGACTCTAGGGTCTTAACCAGGAATCCCTGCGTTCAGCCCATTTCATTTTCAAGGGCCCAGAAATCCAAGCCCCCAGTGTCCTGGCGGTTTCTCTGACGGGAGAGATTTTCCCACTTCCTCACAAATTGAGCTTGGCATCTTCCCCCACTAAGCCGTGCCTCCCCGACTGCCGCATCTTGGGGACAGCCCCCTGGTATATTCCAGTCACTAGGCCAGACCCCTCAGCTCTGTACGCCTTCCCCCAAAGCCCATGAGTCCCCAGCCCTGTCCTCCTTCCCCAGACTCTGCCCTGTCTGTCTCTTCTTCTTGGCTTCAGCTCAGAGCTTGTCTCCTGCCTGGACCTTCTCCTGGCCTCCAGTTTGACCCAGAAGGGGTCTTTCTACACCCAGAGCTGCCCCTGCAGGACCAGGTATAACTGGTTGCAGATCTGGCTTCAAACCTGCCTCTGTTATCTGCTTGGTGTGTAACCTGGGGTCTGCCACCTGACCTCTGGTCCGATTTCTCGGAGGGAGACCCTGTGGGACTATTGGGCAGACCCCATCTGTGGCCTGTCCAGCAGCCGTCAACTTTGGGACTAGAATTCTGATTTGGGGGGCAGCAGCCAACCAGTGCCACACCCCCTCATTCCCTTTTGTCAATCGTTGCTCAAGGGAAGGCCACAGGCCAAGGGGACACGGGGAAATTTGCCTGGAGGCCTCTGGGAAAGCTGTCTTCCCTCGATGAAACACTCCAGAAGGGCTACCTCTTCTTTTCTTCTCTACCTGCTTTGTCTGGGATTACCTGCAGGTGTGATGCTTAGAGCTGCTGCAGCCATTTCTTGGCCAAGAGTGCCAAGGCCTGCACACTGAAAGTGGCAAAGCACGAAGAGAAGACCCAGCTCCTCCAACTGGGAAATGTCTGATTTCTGGATTGTTTTGTTAAAAAAAAAAAAAAAAAGCCAAAACAAAAACCCATTTAAGTCACTTTTGTCAGGTCCTTTATCTTTTGTTATTTGCAGTTGTATTTGTGTGTGCGTGTGTGTGTGTCTGTGTGTGTGTGTGTGAAACTTGCAGTTAAAAGCTTCTTTGCTTCCATGCATCTCCGGATGGCCAGAGCTGACTGCATCCAGGGAGAATCCCTGATTCTAGTAGCCAGTTCGGTTGCTGGCCAGTGACTTGGTCCCAAATGAAGACCTAGGCCAGATTTTTATCTTAGATTTGAATCCTAAGGGAATGATCAGGAAGGGGTAAGTAGCTGTTGCCTGGGAAAAAAATACGCAAACTGAAAGTTGAGAATTATGTCTTATTTGGCAGAAAAAACTGTGGACTTGAGCCAGAGACACAGCATCTTAGATTGCTCTAAGATATTGCTCTGAAGAGGCAAGGGGGTGGGGGGAGCCACGATATATAGGAGTTTTTGCAACGAAGACCAGGTAGTTAGAAAATCAAAAGATTACTCTTAGTTAAAGAAAACCAGGGACTTCCCTGGCAGTCCAGTGGTTAAGACTTTGTAACAGGGAAGAGTCAATTTTGACTCCACGTTGGATCTGTTTCTTTGACTTTGACCTTTGCTTTTCATTGCTTTTGTTATTATAATCATACATAATGGCCTGCCTCAGGGAACCGTGCCCCTCTGCCAGAATGTTAGACTAAAGTGCCTTTGTGAGCTCACAGGGAGACAACCTGACCCTGCCCACCTGTGAATGGCTGCAGGAAAGAAATTAATACATCCCCTCCCCATGCTGGCCGAGCCAGGCCAAATAAATGGCCTTTTTACTTTACTTCCTCACCTCCTCCCCGTCTCTGTTCTATAAAAGAAACTGGCATTCAGACCCCAATAAGACGGTTATTTTGAAACACTAGTCTGCCATCTTCTCAGTCTGCCAGCTTTCTGAATAAAGACGTTATTCTTTGCCCCAACGCCTCGTCTCCGAGTTATCGACCTGTCTTGCGGCGAGCAGGGCGAGCTTGGACTCCGTAACAACTTCGCCTTCCAATGCAGGGGGTGCGGGTTCGATCCCTGGTCGGGGAGCTAAGATCCCACATGCCTTGTGGCCAAAAAACCAAAACATAAAGCTGAAGCAATATTGTAACAAATTCAATAAAGACTTTAAAAATGGTCCACATAAAAAAAAATCTTAAAAAAAAGAAAGAAAGAAAGAAAGAAAACCAGATACCTCAAGTTAAGAAATTTAGTGCCTTGGTTTTGTTTTGCCCAGCCACGCTGACTTGCAGGATCTCAGATCCCCACCCAGGGATTGAACCTGGGCCACGGCAGTAAAAGCCCAGAGTCCTAACCATTAGGCCACCAGGGAACTCCCACACTTTCCTCTGTATGGGAAGATGCAAGAGTCTGGGCTCAGTGAAATCATTCCTTTGATATGCACCTCAGCTATCTGGAGCCAGCATCCTGTGCTTTCTCATCCTGATCTCTGGGTGCACTGTCGGGGCGGGGGGCGGGGGGTGTCGGCAGCAGTTGACTGCTTGATCGCTGGCATCCTGTTTCTATCTTGAGTTCCCTCAGGGCTCACCATTAGGGCGGCTGTAATGTAACAGCTTGATGGCTGCAGCATCCTTTATTTACTGATATGGCAGGCAATGGTTTTTTAATTGACATAGCCATTGTTATGAGATTAAAAAGGCAGAGGCCCTCCTGAGGAAACAGGCTCAGAGAGGTAAACTCACTTTTTGTTTCTTTTTAAAAATTTTATTTATATGTATATATTTATTGAAGTATAGTTGATTTACAATGTTGTGTTAATTATTGCTCTACAGCAAAGTGATTCAGTTATACATATAGATATTCTTTTTGTAAAATATTCTTTTCCATTATGGTTCCTCATAGGATATTGAATATACTTATCTGTGCTATACAGTATAAACTTACTTTTTGTTTTAGCCGTGTCGGGTCTTAGTTGCTGCAAGCGGGACCTCCATTGAGGCACATGGGATCTTTTGTTGCAGCGCGCCGGCTCCAGAGCACGTGGGCTCTGTAGTTTGCAGCACACAGACTCTCTCATTGAGGCACGCCAGCTCAGTAGTTGCGGTGCGCGGACTGAGTTGCCCCGTGGCACGTGGGATCCTAGTTCCCCGGACCAGGGATGCAACCCGCGTCCCCTGCATTGGAAGGCGGATTCTTTACCACTGGACCACCGGGGGAAGTCCCTAAACTTACTTTTTATTTTTAATTATTATTTTTTAATTTATTTTATTTATTTTATTATTTATTTTTTAAACTTACTTTTTATTTTTTTTATTTTTTATTTTTTTAAAATTTATTTATTATTTATTTATTTGTGGCTGTGTTGGGTCTTCGTTGCTGCGCGCGGGCTTCTCATTGTCGTGGCTTCTCTTGTTGCGGAGCACGGGCCCTAGGCGCGCGGGCTTCAGTAGTTGTGGCTCGCGGGCTCTAGAGCGCAGGCTCAGGAGTTGTGACGCATGCGCTTAGTTGCTCCGCGGCACGTGGGATCTTCCCGGACCGGGGTTCGAACCCGTGTCCCTTGCATCGGCAGGCGGATTCTTAACCACTGCGCCACCAGGGAAGCCCTAAACTTACTTTTTAAAAGTCACTTGAGGCAGGGCTTCCCTGGTGGCGCAGTGGTTGAGAGTCCGCCTGCCGATAAAAAAAAAAAAGACATTTGAGGCAGAAGCACCTGAGAGTAAACGGAGACATATGTTGACATGCAATAGGTCAACTATTGTTATTCTTAAGTGAATGAATGTTTTGTTAATTTTCTGTCATAATTTCTAATTCTATAAATATGGATAGATGTAACCCACATAAACTAAAGCTCTTAAATGTTCTCAGTGATTTTTAAGAGTGTAAAGTGATTTTTGGTCTCAGCACCAAAAAGTTTAAGAACTGCTGTCCACGGACAATGCCTGGCACTTAGCAAACCGATGTCAGTGTTGGTTAAATAACAAAATAAGCAACAAATCTGATATGGTTGCAATTTATCACATAAAAGAACTTTGTTTCTTGTTTTGTATTCGTAGACATTTTAAAGGGTCCAAGCTTTTTTCTGTTTGAGACAGACATTCCATAGGAAGATTCCAGCAGGCTTACTTGGCATTAGTGCTTCATTTGATCACTTTTCAATGTGAATAAGACACTTAGGTTGCAGATGAGAATTACTGGGGTACACACATTCACATTTCAGATAACCCTCATATGTTGCCTAATTAAAGATCAACTTTTTTTTTTTTTTTTTGTGGTACGCGGGCCTCTGGCCTCTCCCGTGGCGGAGCACAGGCCCCGGACGCGCAGGCGCAGCGGCCATGGCTCACGGGCCCAGCCGCTCCGCGGCACGTGGGATCCTCCCGGACCGGGAACAAACCCGCGTCCCCTGCATCGACAGGCGGACTCTCAACCGCTGCGCCACCAGGGAAGCCCATCCTTTCTTTTTAGTGGTTGGACAAAGCTCTATTCTTGTGAAAACTAATGGAAGCAAAACCCAGATTGATTTTGGCAGGAACTCTGGGGGTAAAGGGGGGGGTTGGTAAACAGAGGAGGTATATCTCTCTCTGAAATATTGGCAATGTGGCTATGCTGAGAGGTTGTATGTTTTCATACTGTATGGAAACAGCAGAGAGCGAACTATGAGAATGATGAGGCTAGGAAAGCTGTCCTGGCCGCCGCACTCCCTACCAAACAAATTCCTCAATTACTTACATGGGAACAAGAGAGGATGGATTGTGGCAACTGCCTATAGAGATGTGTACTGAGTTAAATAGCATCCTCTGGGGCTTCCCTGGTGGCGCAGTGGTTGCGAGTCCGCCTGCCGATGCAGGGGACGCGGGTTCGTGCCCCGGTCCGGGAGGATCCCACGTGCCGCGGAGCGGCTGGGCCCGTGAGCCACGGCCGCTGGTGCCGCGGAGCGGCTGGGCCCGTGAGCCATGGCCGCTGAGCCTGCGCGTCCGGAGCCTGTGCTCCGCAACGGGAGAGGCCACGGCAGTGAGAGGCCCGCGTACCGCAAAAAAAAAAAAAAAAAAAAAAAAAGCATCCCCTGGAAATGCACGTCCCCTGGAACCAGTGAATGTGGCCGTGTTTGGAAATAGGGTCTTTATCAAGTTACTATGAGGTCATACTGGGTTAGAGTGGTACCCTCGTAAGAAGAAACAGACACTCGGGGATGAGGCCATGTGAAGATGGAGGCAGAGATAGGAGTGATGCGTCTACAAGCCGAGGGATGCCACGAATTGTCAGCAACCACCAGCAGCTGGGAAGGAGCAAGGAAGGATCTTCCCCTAGAGCCTTTAGAGAGGGCATTGCCCTGTTGACACCTTGATTTCAGACTTCTAGCCTCCAGAACTGTGAGAGAACAAACTTCTGTTCCTTTCAGCCCTGTAGTTTGTGGTACTTTCTTACAGCAGCCCTAAGAAACTAATAAATCCTTATTCCACTCTCCCACCAGTTGGTGGCAGCCACTAATCTGATTTCTGTCCCTATGAATTAGCCTTTGTCCCAGAATTTTGGATTCAATAGGTCTGGGCTCCAGAACGTGCATTTCTATCAAGTTCCCGGGTGATGCTAAGGCTGCTGGTTTGGGGCCACGCTTTGAGAACAGCCACTCTACAGCATCTCAGGTTGAGACCACTTGGGGTGCAGGTTACAGCCAACGAAAGAGCAGACTAGGGCCACCCCCCAGCCCCTAGAGCTCACCCTGAAATCTGGAATCTCTGTTAATCAATTCATCTGCGGCTCCCCTTCCCCGACTGGCTGCACAGTTTGCTGTCAATTTCAAGGGGAAGATCTTGCAATTCTATTGGTGCGTGTCATAGCTCCTCACTGATCACACTTTGTACCTCATCCAGTGGAGGCTGCCGGGAGTCAAGTCTAGAAGCATCTGGAGATGAGGGGGTGGATCCTGAGGAAGATCAGCAGTCCTGTGTCAGGCAGCAACCTCAGAGGATGGTCTTTGGACAAGGGGACACTAACCTGCTTCTACCAGAAAGGAGGCGTTACACAGTTGGGAGCTCACAGTACTCAGACAGAGTGACAGTGCTCGTCTGAACACATTTTGCAGGTTCCCTGTCTGATTCCCTCTTTCTGGGTCCCCGCCCCCTTGTGGCGTTTCAGATTCTGTTTCCAGTGAGAACTCTCCCTTGACTGAGCCAGTCTGGTTCCATCGAGGTGGAAAACTATTTTCTACAAGACACAGACCTTCATTTTCTCCAGGCATTGAATCCTTCCCATGACCCACACTTATATTCCTTTTGACTGAGATGTGCCTCTCACTTGGACCTTGGAATTTAGATCAAGGGCTTGAGACTACAACTTCTGTGAGGCTGCAGTGGTCAGTCAGACACCTGGGGTCCAGCCAAAGCTGACCCACACCTGTGAAATGTAGTCTAAATCTTTGACTTCAGATCTTTCCTAACCAGGAAATAACTTGAAGAGCAATATGGAAATCTAAGTTGTGGAGGAAGATGGGCAACGTGCTCACTGAGACTGGATTCTGTGACAGTCATTACACTCCAAAGTCCATAAGCACCTGGATGGAAGCATTCAGATTCTCAGGTCCTTTTCCTGAGACCCAGGACTCCCAATCTTCAGCCCCTCCTCTCTCAGACCAGGGTGCCCAGGTTCTTATTCTCCTATTCTCAAGGATCCAGGTGTCCAGATGTCCAGCCCACTGATCCCTCAGGACCCAAGAGTGTGTTCCTAGAACCAACTACACCCCCAGAATCCAAGAGTCCTTGCCCCAGCCCTGAGGACCAAGATGTCTTTTCCATTCCTAGTGCTAAATGAACCCAGAAAACTACATTTCCCATGAGGCTGTGGGTCTGCTGTGTCACTTTAAAAAATGTCCTCTGTTATTGAGTTACCTCAGAGAAATAGTTCCACAACACTAACACGAGGTTGGGGACAGGGGGAGGGGTAGGGGGAGAATAACAAGTCCTGTCCTGTCCGTCCTGTCAAAGGGCAGGGACAGTCCAGAGTCCCTGGGAACACCTTAGTGGAGCCAAAATCTGAGGGCTGGCCAGGGGAGGGGGGCAGAAAGGCTGAGACCTTCCCACAGCCTTGTGGCAATGGCGGGGGCAAGGGGAGACAAGGAAGCTGGCCCCATTTCCTCCCTCAAACACATGTGCTCACTCGGATCCTCCTCTCAGACTCTTTATTATTTCAAGTAAGAAAAAAAAAGAAAATAAATAAGATAAATAATACAATAAATAAAGAGGAGACTGTAATCAACAGCCTGTGGCTTCAGGAAGTGTAGCTGGGGCTTCGGCCATGTGAAGGTCCCACCATGCTCAGGGGGTCCGAGGAGCCCACGTCGGGAGGCTCGGGGGCCAAGATCCCTGGAGGCTCCAGGGGTGCCGGGAGGAAGCCGGGCAGTGGCAGGAAGCGAGCAGGTCCCCGGGGGGCCAGGTCCCAGTTGGAGGAGCGGTGCGGTGGCAGGCGGAGTGGAAGGCCAAGAGCCTCAGACTGGTAAACGTTGTATCCATCCTCAAGAAGCAGCTCCCGGAAGCTGCAGGCCTGGGGGTCGAAGTGGAGCTGAGGGGATGAAAACAAAGATCACACACATGGGATTCCTCTACACCTTCCTCCTGCAGGAACCCCAGCTCCGTCCTCTCCCAGACTCAGGGGTGCAGGCCCCCAGCTCTCTCTTCTTTCAGACCACAGAGTCCTGTCCTCCAACAGGATGTGGGCATCCCGGGACTCCTGGGGAGCCGGGGGACCCACTCCTTCCTCAGATGCAGAGTCCAGGTCCCCAGCCCCTTCCTCAAAACCACAGAAGCAGGCTCTTCCTTTACCCCTAGGCAGTCCCGCCAGGCTCATCTCC
The DNA here is from genome assembly GCF_002837175.3 of Physeter macrocephalus. Classification (NCBI taxonomy): domain Eukaryota; kingdom Metazoa; phylum Chordata; class Mammalia; order Artiodactyla; family Physeteridae; genus Physeter; species Physeter macrocephalus. The sequence continues at coordinate 99,972 of NW_021145342.1, forward strand.
TTGCCCTCACTTCACAGAGAAGAATATTCCAGCCCAGGGATCAGCGGAGGCTCTCTAAGTCCTGGCAGGGGCATCTGGCTGGCACCCAAGGTCATGTTCACTCTACAGGCCATCGATTCCCAGAGTCACCCTGCACCCAGCGTGAGTCAGGCCTGTAGGAGCCTGTGTGGTCAGCATGGGTTACGAGTCACAAGACTCGGTCTCCCAGGTCATCCTGTCATTCACAGGCTTGGTGACTTGGGGCCGGTGGTGGCTCTGCCTGACCCTCAGCTTCTTCTTCTTGTGAACATGGATGACAACAGCTGCCCCCTCCAGGGATTGTGGCGGGGTCGGGGCATGCAGAGAGCATCGAGCCAAGCCTGGCCAAGGTCAAAGGTGCAAAACATGGTCCCCCAGCCTGTGAGGATGGGGAGAGGAAGGGTGGAGTGCATGGACAGGGCTCCTGGGAACTCACCGATCCATACAGCCTCCCCTCTGGCCCCTGGCACAGGAACCTGGATGTTTTAACTCCCAAGATTTGAATGACCCCTGGCTTTAGGGCTTTCAGCTCCAGAAGACCTGAGAAGAGAAAGTGATCAGGGACTCAGAGGCCTTTGCCCATCCCTCTCCTCCCTCAGACCCAGGAGGCCAGGCCCCAATTCTCTCCTCCCTCAGGACCAGGCCCCACCCCTACACTCACTTTCGGGGCTCTGGCGGGCCGTCCCCACCACTGTGCCATCAGCCCTGATCTCCAGGTGGGCCTCCGTCTCCTGGGCGTCATCCGTGTAGAGGTATCGCTGGCGGACTTGGCCCCCAAACTGGAGGAGGGGACTGGAGTCAGGAATGGGATGTGCCTGGCAGGCCCCCAGCAGGACAGCTAGCACAGGGACCCACAGCCCCAGGTGCTCGAATTTAGCCTTGTCCCAGCCCATCAATGGTTCACGTCCTCAAGTGAGGTATGGGGTCTGGGCTTTGAAGACCTGAATGGTCTAGATTCTGCTTCAGAGCCTGGTTGTCAGGGAGAGCAGATTCACGATGGCTTCTCTGGTAGCTGAGATGCCTGGGTCCTCTTGCACGTAGATTCACAGCTGACAGGACCACCCAAATCTCTTGGGAAGAATGCAGACACTCCACAATTTATACCCAGACAGACCCGCCCAATCACCTTCCCAACGCTTGACCCTTGATATTTGACCCACATGGCAGATGCTAGAATTCCACGGTGGCCAGGTCAGCCTGAACAGATGATGCAATCGGGGGTCCTTCCAGCTGGTGCCCTGGGCTCCTGGGTCTGAGGCATCAGGGGGATAGAAATGTGATGAAGTGGGACCTGAGTGAAAGGGGCTGGGGGCCCAGACGGTTTGGTCTGAGGGAGGAGGGCGCTGGGGTTTCAGACTCATGGGTCTGAAGAAGCAGGAGGCTGGGGGTTCAGGCTCTTGGGTCTGAGGGGGGAGGGGGCTGGGATCCACCTCTCTGCCTGACTGATGCAGATTGTGTCCCACAACTGGCATTTCTGCATCTCACCTGGGTTTCTGGGTTTCTGGGGGTCAGACACTGAGGTTCCTTTGTCAGCAGGAAAGCAGCAAGTGCCACATGATCCAAGCATCCTCCTCAAGGACACAGGAGTCCTGGTGTGGGAGCTTCAAACCAACCTGCTCACAAATCCCAGCCCAGGCACTCAAACCTCCCAGCCTCCTCCTCCTGGACGCTGATGCAATCCTGTTGTTTCTTTCACCAGAGAAGCTAACCAAGATCAGACGGGTGCCCTCAAAATAGCCTGGGGAAGTGGGGGGAGGGTGAGAATCTTTGACTCAGAGTGGACAACTGATGCAGGCTCAGGAGGGAGAAGTTAGACCCAAGATCCCAAAGGGAATGACGGGTGGGGCAATTTCCTGGAACCTAAGCGTGCAAGAGTCTGAACACCAGACCTGAAGGAGGCGGGTGACTGGAGGCCCGGACTTCTCATTCTGAGGACGGGGCTGGGGGCTGGGAATGCTGGGTCTGGAGAAATTCTGATCAGGTCTCTAGAGAGTCAAGTCCAATTCCTGGGTCTTTGCTTTCTTGAATTGTAATGGTCAGACCGCTCGGGCCAGGCTGTGGGTTGGTGGGGAGAAGCCTCGGTCGAGGGAAACCGCCTCAGGTCTGCAGAAGGGGGAGGCTTTTGCTCCTAGCCGGGTCTGCCTCGGCCTCCGTGGAAGAGAGTTTCTCTTCTACTTCTGCTTTCTCCGTTCCCGTCCTCGGGAGAGGCGGGACGTTCCCTTCTAGGAAGCAGCAGTCGGGTGCCGGACGCTAGGACTCCCTCAGAAGCAGAGACTGGGGGCCGGGACTCTCGAATTTGCGGGTGGATGGGGCGGAGGGGGGGGATCGGCGGCCCCTGGTCGGCGCGGGGACACGTTCCCGCCAGAGGCTCTCACGCCCGGACTCGGAGCCGGCGGAGGCTTTGCACCCGCCCACGGAGCAGCCAGGTTAACAGGTTCTGCATCCCCACGGGAGGACGCGACAGGGGGCGGAAGCCGCTGGGGCGCGGCCGGACTCGGCGCATCCAGGTACACAGGGCGGATGGCGAACCCAGGAACTGGGGGGGAAGAGGGAGAGGTCGAAGCGCCGGGTCCAGCGTTGCAGCTGGGCGCCAGGTCTCGGTGTCCACGGAAGGATGGGCTGCTAGGCGGAGGCCAGGTGGGCTGCCCCGGGCTGGCCGATGTGAGGCAGGAGGGGGGCTGGGGCGCGGGTCTCCTGGTCCGGGGAGGGCAGAGGGCGGGGCTGCGGCCGCAGACGGGGGAGCTGGGGCTTGGCGCCAGGGAAGGGGCGGGGCTCCGCCTCCGAGCTACCTGCCGGCCGGGGGGCGGGGGCGGGGGCGGGGCTGTGATCCTCCGGATCGCGTCCCCTCTCCTACCTCCCCTTCCCGAGCCCTCGCAGCCAGTCGGGGGTGGCGGCGTGGAGGGGGAGGGCTGTCGGGCCTGGGAACCTGGAGTCCAGGGTTCCGGGGGCCGCCGGACGTGGGCTGCACTTGGGGCCGGAACGCTCCGTTCACGCCGAGCTGACTGTGGAGCTCAGGTAAGTGAGAAATGCAGATGCCTCGGACCCAGGAATCGGGCCTTCAGTCCCAGGAGGCGCTCCCCCAACCCCTACCCCCCTACGAAGCTACCTGCCGGCCGGGGGGCGGGGGCGGGGGCGGGGCTGTGATCCTCCGGATCGCGTCCCCTCTCCTACCTCCCCTTCCCGAGCCCTCGCAGCCAGTCGGGGGTGGCGGCGTGGAGGGGGAGGGCTGTCGGGCCTGGGAACCTGGAGTCCAGGGTTCCGGGGGCCGCCGGACGTGGGCTGCACTTGGGGCCGGAACGCTCCGTTCACGCCGAGCTGACTGTGGAGCTCAGGTAAGTGAGAAATGCAGATGCCTCGGACCCAGGAATCGGGCCTTCAGTCCCAGGAGGCGCTCCCCCAACCTCTAACCCCCTATGACCCTCAGGAGTCTCCTCCACCCCGACCCCCCACTCCTGCTCCTCCAGGACACAAGATCCCCCATCCAGGCCTGGGCCTCCAGCCTCTCATGTTCTACTTGGCCTGTTGCTCCCTGCCACCTCCGTGGTGGACTCTGCCCCTCACACACAGGTTCGCTGAGAAAGGAGCTGGGGGAACACTGTCCAACGCCAGTGGACCTTACTGCCTGCGAGAGTGAAATTCCAAGATGCGAGGACAAGGTGGTGGGTCCTGGACCATTGCTATTTCGGAAACCGCTAATTTTCACCATCTTCCATCTGCCGAAATTCCAAGCCCTTAGCTTCTCCTAATTCAGATCCAGGAGCCCTGATCCCCTTTTCCCTCGGACCCAGGTGTCCAAACCCAGAGCTTCCTCATTCTCTCAGGCCTCCCCTCCTTGACATTCATTCTCAAGCTCTGAGTATCTCGTAATCCACTTTTCTTCCCTTGCAGCCATGTGGGCACCCAGGCTCCGTCACCTCTGTCTGACCTTCCTGCTAGTCTGTGTTTTTGCCTCAGTCTCCTTCCTCCACATCCACCAAGACCTCCTTCACAGTGGCTTAGGCCTGTCTGCCTTATGTCCAGACCGTAACCCAGTGACATCCCCTGTGGCCATCGTCTGCCTGTTGGACACACCCGTAAACCCCAACGCCTCTTTTTCCTGTCCCAAGCATCCTGCCTGCTTCCCTCTCAGGAACCCGGACTATCTGCCCAAACGGCCGGCTTGGGAACCAGATGGGGCGGTACGCCACGCTGCTGGCCCTGGCCCGGCTCAACGGCCGCCAGGCCTTCATCCAGCCTGCCGTGCACGCCACCCTGGCCCCCGTGTTCCGCATCACCCTGCCGTCCGTGCTGGCGCCTGAGGTGAACAGCCGTGCGCCTTGGCTGGATGTCGGAGGAGTCCGCCCGACTGAAGGAGCCCCGGCTGAAGCTCAGGGCTTTCCCCTGCTCCTGGACTTCCTTCCGTCATCTCCGGGAACAGATCCGCAGCGAGTTCACCCTGCACGACCACCTTCGGCGAGAGACCCAGAGTTTACTGAGTCAGCTCCGGCTCGGCCGCGCGGGGGACCGCCCGGGCACCTTCGGGGGGTCCACGTGCGCCGTGGGGGCTACCTGCAGGTGATGCCCTATCACTGGAAGGGTGTAGTGGGTGATCGCGCTTACCTCCAGCAGGCTATGGACTGGTCTCGGGCCCGGCATGAAGCCCCGATCTTTGTGGTCACCAGCAACGGCATGGAGCCGTGCCGGGAAGACATCGACACCTCCCGGGGGGGATGTGATCTTCGCTGGCGACGGGCAGGAACGTGCCCCCCCGGCAAGGACTTCGCGTTGCTCACACAATGCAACCACACCATCATGACCATTGGCACCTTCGGCTTCTGGGCCGCCTACCTGGCTGGTGGAAACACCGTCTACCTGGCCAACTTTACCCCGCCTAACTCCAGCTTCCTGAATATCTTTAAACCCGAGGCCGCCTTCCTGCCTGAGTGGGTGGGCATTAGTGCAGACTTGACTCCGCTCCGGATGTTGGCTGAGCATTGAGCAGCAGGGAGACTTTCTGAAACAGTCTGATCAACCTAGGGCCAGTGTTATGTATCTCTGGAAGCCCAGCAGCTTCTGGAGAAGCTGGCGGTCCTGCAGCTGGGGGACACCCATTTCTAGAGTGATTCTAGTTGGCTAGACTTGGAGAAATAGGGGGGCTGGCTTTCTGCAACTGCCAGAACATTCTAGAATCAATGGAAGATCTTTTCATGATGGCTGGCAATGTCTGAAGAAGCTCATGGCAGTTCTAGAATGCACAGTGCCCACCTGTTCTTCCCAGCCCATATCCAGAGTACTTCTAGATCACTGCCCCACCAGGAACAGGGAACTCCCTGTTCCAGCATTGACCATCCTGGTCTTTTTGAGAAGAGATATTTCTCTTCCCTGGGTCATCAGGACAGAAGGAACTCATGGATGTGCTACAGCAAGCACTCACCAACTTCCCTTCTGTGTTTCTGGAATGCTTCCAGAGGAGGGATTTTTTTCTGGAGAGGGTCAGCTCTAATGCCTGTAAAGAACCCTGTGGGGACCTTCCAGAGGGGTTGGGATTCTGGAATTCTAGATTACCTCGGCAAAGACGCTAACAAAGGTAAAACCAGCAGCCCAACACCTCACCACTGCTAGAAAGGTTGATGGATGACAAACTCTCTGTAGCTGGGGCAGTTTGTGTGACAGGTGGAACTTTACCCAACATTTCAGCCCCTGAAAAACCACAGATATGCTAAAACATGGCAGGGGTGGGGGAGGGGATGCTGCAGCTTAAGGAGCAAGGCTCTGCAGAGATCTAGGGACACGTTTCTTTTTTTTTTAAAGCTCAAAACTGCCAAAGGTAGACATGCACATCTTGGCTCCAAGTTCATGTTGCTTTACGCAGTTAAAGAGGTTTCCTCCTCTGCAGCTGGGCTGCTGGGGAGTGATGGTGTAACAGGGAAGAACAAAATCTGACTCCATGTTGGATCTGTTTCTTTTATGTTAACTTTTGCTTTCCCTTGCTTTTGTTACTATACTCACTAAAAGGATGCTGTCTATAGCTATAAGCATACATAACGGTCTGCATGGGGAACCCTGCCCCTCTGCCTGAATGTTAAACCAAAGTGCCTTTGTTCAGCTCACAGGGAAACATCCTGCCTGCCCACCCATGAGGGACTGCAAGAAAGAAGAAATTAACACACCCCCTCCCCGATGCTGGACAAGCCAGGAGATGTTTTGCAAGACTTATGGCCTTTTTACTTTACTTCCTCGCCTCCTCCCCTTCTCTGTTTTATAAAAGAAACTAGCATCCAGGCCCCATAAGATGGTCCTCTAGGACACTAGTCTGCCCTCTTCTCAAACACCTGGCTTTCTGAATAAAGTCACTGTCTCCCAATTTATTGGCCTGTCATGCAGCGAGCTTGGACTCGGTAACAATGGGGTTGATTTACTGAAAGTCAGCTGGTTAAGGGTGCCCTGTGGGCTCGCAGAAAGCTGCGGGTATTGTGCCCCTTGCCAACCACTCTCTGACCCTGAATTCACAGAGCCTCTAAATCTGGCTTTGGGTAAGTCAGGGATGAAAGAATCAGAAGGTAGGCAGACCCAAGACTGGTCTCCCACCCAGGCAGGAGCACAGGGTCTGGCCAAAGAGGATGAGATTCTCGACTCAGATTTCAGGACTCCCTTGAGGCTTTTTGAAGGAAGCGAAGGTAGACACTTTAATTACAGAGTTGTCTGAGAATTTAAGCCCTTTTCTAGTCTTCTCAGGGAGTTTTGGGGGACCAGTCCCTACTCAGCTGCCATAGGTGGGAGAGAGGGAGGTATGAATTAAAAATCCTCATCGCCAACCCGTCTCTGCAGGTTTTTCTGAGTCTCGTGTGCATGAGGGTGTGTGTAAGTGAGCAGGAGTAAAGGTGCGGAGCTTCCGGGGACTCTCACTTCTCATGTCTTGGCATACTGTTCCTGCTCTCTTGTTACTGCGCTTGTGTGAATTATGGTCTCAGAGACCCAATTCCTTTCCCGGACTCTCAGCACTGGCCTCCAGAGCTCTCTTTCCCCTGGGGCCTCAGCATCCAGCCCGAGGCTGGAGAAAGAAGGTGGAGGGGTGGATAGGGGAGTGAGCAAAGATTATAATTTTTTAAAAAATTTTTGCCCGCGCTGCTTGGCATGCGGGATCTTAGTTGCCCCACCAGGGATCAAACTCGAGTCCCCCGCAGTGGAAGCGCAGAGTCTTAACTGATGGACCGCCAATGAAGTCCCAATATTATAATTCTTGAACTCTATTTCCCATAAAGCTACGGGGTTGTCTGCAGTGATTACTGCTATGGCGACACCCCAGGGCCTTCTGGGAGTCGTAGTCCTAGGGCTAGAAAGGACCACTTCCCACGTTTTCGTGGCTAGAGGATAGTGTTTCCCGAGGGCCGTGGTCAGCTAGCCAAAAGCCTGGGTCCTGGGTCCCAGAGAGAGGCGGAGATTGAAGGCTAGAAGCCCTTTCCTTAGCTTGGAAACCAGAGCCCACAGGGTAAGTCCCCTTCGGTAGACGCTGGGAAAGTTCTAGTCTGAAAGGGGGGCTGTGACATCATGGAGCTATGGGCGGGGCCTCCCTTTGTTGCGGTCCAATCAGACTAAGGGTTGGGCTTCTGGGCGGGGCCAAGGAAACCTCAGGGAATATACCTTGGGAATTTGGGGCCCCGCGTGGGTAGCCGTAACGCAGAGGCTTGGGCGTTCCTATTAGGAAGGGGCGAACCGTGGCTGTGACCCCCGGTTAAAAACTGTCTATACCACGCAACCAACCTCACCCTCACCACCCCCCTCCGCCAAAATCCTTAATTCTAGTCGTGGGAAAAAGAGTGGAAGGAGTGGCCTGTTCGTCCTCTCTGAAAGCCCTCAGAACCTGGACTCTTCAGCGAACCCTAGTGTTGGAAGGTTCAACAGTCAGGAGTCAAGGTCGGGCTGCGGCTGTTTATAGAGTGCTTCGGGACTCCTCGGTTTTCTAATGAGAAGTGTGCGCCCAGCAAATTGGGGCTCCATTAGTCTCGGGGAAGGGTTTCTCTTCGTTTAGCGTTCACCTTCTCGGTTTGGGGTAAGAGGAGCCTCCCCGGAGTTCGGCGCGAACTGCGCGCTCTGGCCGCAATGGGGCCGCGGCGGCTTCCCCTCCTGGTGGCGGCTCTGGCCGGCTGCCTGCTTCCTGCCCGGGGCTGTGTCATGTGTGATCCAAAGGTCGTGGAGGCGCTAAACTCCTTGGAGACGGATTACCTGCCTGGCCACCTGGAGGCCAAGCATCACAAAACCGTGATGAAAAGGGTAAAGCAAGCAGTGGAAGCTTTCAAGGACCTGCCGATTGACGAGGACTCCTATATGGGGGTCGTCGGTGAGGGCGGAGTGCGACTCCTGGGTCCTGGGAAAGGAGGGGTCTGGGGCTAGGATTGCTGGGAGGTGCTGGGGAGAAAGGGCTGGAGGTACAGTCTCCTGGGTTCGGGAATGGAGAAGGCTGGGATGCAGATTCTGGGGTTCCCCAGGGCTGGCAAATACTGTTCTCCCTACCTTTTATCCTGCAATTGTAGTCAATATGTAGTAAATAAGACTACAACTCCCAGAAGGCAACGGCGTGGGTTAATCCCTTTACCAGGCCAATCTTTGCCCATTGGCCCCATAGGTGGTGTAGTTTCTAAGACTAGGTGAGCCAATGAGACAACAATGCTTGGAATCTGGGGTTTATCTCCCCCCACAGATGAGGCCACACTGGAAAAGGCAGCTTGGAGTTTGCTGAAGGATCTGAAACGCATCATGGACAGTGATGTAAAAGGTAAATACACAGAGGGGGCAGGAGAGGGCTTCCAGAAACTCTCAGGGAGGTGATTGCTGGTGACACCTGGTCTGGTGGTCAGGTACTGGACTCTGGAACCAGACTGCCTAGGTTCAGATTCTGGCTCTGCCGCTTTCCTAGCTGTGTGGCGTTGAGCGCTGTGTCACCTCTAAGATGGAAACCATAACAGAGCCTTCATCCCCGTTGTTGCTTAGCCCAGTGGCCAGCATTATGTTAAGTGGTCATTAAATTTTATTGTGCTTCCCTGAGAAGACCCAAAAGCCAGGCTCTGCAGACAGAGGTCAACTTCCTGTACCTCACATCTGGGAGGAGCAGCAGGGTTGTGGGGGGGGGGGGCTACTCTGCCTCATCCTGCTTCTTCCCAGGTGAGCTCTTCGTGAAGGAGCTGTTCTGGATGTTGCGCCTGGAAAAGGATAACTTCGCCAGCTACGCTGCTCAGTTTCAAAAAGCGGGTGAGAGAAGATGGGAGTCCGGCATCTCAGCCTTCTCTTTTCACGGTCCAAGAGTCCCTGACCCCAGTCTTCTGCTTCTCCGAGTCCCATCCATCAGCTCTCCCAACCCCTTCCTCCCTCAGACCCAGGGGTCCAGACACCCAAGTCTTTTCTTCCTGGAACTCAAGAGCCCCAGCCCTAGCCTGTTCCTTCACCCCCTCTCTCATCCCCTTTAACGTAGAAATCTGACTTTTTTTTTTCTTTTTTTTAATTCTTTCTACCGAGGCAGCTTTTTGTCCCAACAAATGTGGTGAGTCCGGATTATGGGAACTGGTCCTCTATCCCTCATCCCTGCCCCGTGAATACCCAGCCTCCCTCTTTTGGGTCTGTGTGTCTTTTCGTTCTCCGCGTGGAGAGGTTCCTGGGTCTCCCGTATTCCTTTTGCACCTCGGACTTCTTGGGAAGCGGGCATTTACTTTTTGCACTCTTTCCTGAGCTTGGTTAGACCGGCTTCCCACAGGGCTGTGTTCTAGCCCAGCCCCGCAGGCTGACCTCCACAGGATTCGGCTCTTGAGCCCGCCCCAGCCCTTGGCCCTGCCCTCTCCTCTTAGCCCCGCCTCTTAGTGGGAGAACACAGCCTCGATCCTGCCCCTTCAGGTTTGATGTTGCAGCCTCTGATCTGGTGCAGTACCTGCCAGAAGCAGGTTCACGCTTGTCGAAAGTCCTTGAATTGCGGAGGTGAGAGAGCTGGGCCCAGCCGGAGGGGTTGGCGCGAGAGGGGCGGAGCCAGAGGAGAGATCCAGAGTCTAAAAAGGTCGGAGACTGGAGACAGCCAACAAGAAAAGGCGGGGCGAGACCAAGTGGAAGGGGGTTGGGAGAGGGCCCAGAACCGTGAAAGAGCATCCCACAGTAAGCCCCTATCCCCAGAGCGCCAAGTCAAGGTCCATCAAATGGAAGATATGATCCTGGACTGTGAGCTCAACTGGCATAAAGTCTCCCAAGGCCTGACCGATTACAGCTTTTACAGGGTGAGGCCCTCCAACTCCCGTTACCCTTGAACTCCAAGTCCATCCGGCTTGCATGAGCCCCCTGGCCCCTGTATCCACAGGCCTGCACCCATAATGCCCATGACCCATGACCTACCGAGTTTGGCTTCTTCTGATCCCCCGGGACCCCATGCCCTGACCGGTACACCCTGGACTCCCACCTCCCCACTGAAGCCCCATGATCTTCTCACCCCTGTACTCCCCAAGCCCTGAATTCCCCGGGCCTCTGTGACCCCTTGAGCTTGGGTCTAGGTTTGGGGGAACAATTCTGAGACCTTGATGTCCAAGGGGAAGGAGCCCACCCTGACCAAGACCATGGTGCGTCCAAAGGATGCAGGCACCTATCGCTGCGAGCTAGGCTCTGTGCGATCCAGTCCAGCCACGATCATCTATTTTCATGTCACAGGTCAGTGCTGGGGAATTGGGAGAAGTGGGATTCAGGGTCCTGGCGGTGGGGGGCGCGGGGGGGGGCGGCTTCAGGGGAGTGGCCTGCTTCAGGGGCGTGGCTTATGGGACATAACTTCCCGTCGGGGTGTGGTTTCAGGCCACGAGGGTATGGCTTCCTGTCCTGAGTGTGGCCTCTGGCCACTGGGCCAGGGCTCCCTTGTGCGTGTGTTTGGGCTTCACACAGTTGGAGGCGTGATTATGTCCCGGAGGGCCTGGGTCCTGGGGCAAGTTACTGTGGGGAGAGCTTGCCTTGGCCTTGGCCGGACCTTCGCGCCCTCCCAGGACTGCTCCTTACCCCTGTTCTATCAGTATTGCCCAAAAGAATCGTGGAGGAGATACCGTCACCAAACACTGAAACAAAGGATGAGGTGGCCCCAGGTGAGGTGACTTTGGATCGCCCCCAGACGGCCACAACCCTCCAGTCACAGTCTCGGAAGCCAGAGAAAGTGCTGAGAAGCCGCCTGGTCGGGCTGCTGATCTGGGGCTTTGTCGTGCTGATAGCCAGCTTTGCAACCGCGTGAGCCACCCACTGAAGAAGGCAGGGCTTGGAGCGAGGGGAGGGGGCTTCCAACTACCTAAAACAGAAGGGGGTCTCCAGCCAAGGAACGCTGAGAGCCGGACTTCCTTTGGGAGCGGGGCTTACCTAGGGGGGTGAAGCTTGGATAATTGCTAGAATGAGATCAAACATAGGGAGGCTGAGAGGGGTGTTCCTCCCTCATTAGGACCTAACCTGTTTCTGCTATTTGTACCCCAACCAGGATACTTTTCTCTCGGTCTGGGAAAGTGATCGATTTCATAAAGTCCTCCTGGTTCAGCACTGGCAGTGGAGCTGCTCAGGACTCCGGGGTTTCAGAAGAAAAGACCAGAGAATCAAGGAGACAATAAATATTTATCTGGTTGTCTAAGCATCTGACTCACTCCTCCAGACTGATTCTAACTTTTGGTTCCCCTAGGGAAGCCTGGGGATGGTCTTCTGTCTGAGGGAGGAGGGGCTGGGAACCTGGTCCTGTGGGTCCTGGAAGGGGCCAACTGGCTGCGATGTAATTCCAGAATCAAGGAGTGGGGCCGGGCCAGCCTTCCCCAGGTCTCCTCCCCCAGGCCCGGTCCCCTCACAGGACGCCCCCTCCCCGCTCTTCCTGCCGGTTTCCTCTTGCCTTTTCCTGTCCCCCACCCAGTGCTGGGAGCTAGGGCAGAGGCAAAGGCTGAACAGGAGCAGCGGGGTCAGGAACCAACCAGGGCAAGCGGAGCCAGGGCCCCCGGGCGCTGCCGGGACCCGAAGCAGGGTAAGAGCTGGGGACCCAGCAGTCCAGCACCCTCCTCCCTCAGACCCAGGAGTCAGTCCCCTGCCATCCCCCATCCCAGCAACCAGCAATCCGGGCTCCCATCCCCTCCTCCACCCAGATTCTGGAGTCTGGGTCCCAGACCCCTCCTCCCTCTGACTCAGGAGTCCAGGTCCCCTTTCACCCCATCCTTACCTCTCAAGGCCTCAGGAGCTGGGGCTTTATCCACCCTTCCCTAGGGCCATGCTGTCTGGTGAGCGGAAGGAGGGCGGAAGCCCCCGTTTTGGGAAGCTCCATCTCCCGGTAGGCCTGTGGATCAATTCTCCCAGGAAGCAGCTGGCCAAGCTGGGTCGACGCTGGCCCAGCGCTGTCTCTGTCAAGTGAGTGCCCACCTCCTCACGGCTCCTGCCCCTGCCCCACCTGCCTCCCATCTGTCCCTGTTTATGATCCAGTCCCTGCACTGGGTAATGCCAGGGAACCGGAAAGAGTTGGCTCCAGTTCCTGTCCTGTATGGGCAAGTGAGATGGCAGGCGGTAGGGGACAGTGGGCCCCAGTGATATAGGATCTGGTGAGGGAAGTGCTGGGCCTGGAGATGGGCTTAGGCCGGTGGACACGGGGACAGGGACGCAGAAGGAGTAGCGGTTTGGTTCACCTTCCTCCTCTCCCTGCTCACCTGTTGGAATTTCCTTCTGTGGGACTCGCCTTTATTTATTTATTTTCTCTCCCTCGCTCTCTCTTTGCCTCTGGCCTCTGCCCACGCCACCCCCCCATCTCTATACACCCCGCGTCTCTCGCCCTTCTGTCGGTGTTTGTCCCCCACTATCTCTGGGTGTCTGTCCCTCCCTTTCTGGGTCTCTGTTCCTCCCCGCCCCCCCACTCTGGGTCTCTGCCCACCTCTCTCTTTCTCTAACCCCTACCCCCGTCTCTGCATGTCTTTCTGGTTCTCTCTCCCGTGTCTCTGCTCGCCGGTGGGCTCCCAGGTCTTCGTCTTCAGACACGGGGAGCCGCAGCAGCGAGCCACTGCCCCCGCCGCCGCCGCACGTGGAGCTGCGGCGAGTGGGCGCGGTCAAGGCGGCCGGGGGAGCCTCAGGGAGCCGCGCCAAGCGCATCTCTCAGCTCTTTCGGGGCTCGGGGACCACGGGGTCCGGTGGCACGGGAGCCCCCGGGACTCCGGGGGCCGCGCAGCGCTGGGCCAGCGAGAAGAAGCTGCCGGAGCTGGCGGCGGGCGTGGCCCCCGAGCCGCCACTGGCCGCCCGCGCCACGGCGCCCCCGGGGGTCCTCAAGATCTTCGGCGCCGGGTTGGCTTCGGGCGCCAACTACAAGAGCGTGCTGGCCACGGCGCGCTCCACGGCGCGCGAGCTGGTGGCCGAGGCGCTGGAGCGCTACGGTCTGGCCGGCAGCCCCGGCAGCGGCCCCGGCGAGAGCAGCTGCGTGGACGCCTTCGCGCTGTGCGACGCGCTGGGCCGGCCCGCGGCGGGCGCCATGGGCAGCGGCGAGTGGCGGGCGGAGCACCTGCGAGTTCTGGGCGACTCGGAGCGCCCACTGCTGGTGCAGGAGCTGTGGCGGGCGCGGCCCGGCTGGGCGCGGCGTTTCGAGCTGCGCGGCCGCGAGGAGGCGCGCCGCCTGGAGCAGGAGGCCTTCGGAGCGGCCGACGGCGACGGTGAGCTGGGGTGGGGTGGGGTGGGGAAGCCGGATTCTGGGGGCGGGGCCCTGCGGAGGGATGGGTGAGGCTTGGGGGCGGAGCCAGGGTGGGCGGGGCCTGAGGGACTGTTGGGACAGGATGGCGGCCGCCGGGGGAGGGGTCCGCGGGACGGGGACTGCGCGGGACCTATAGCACTGGGTCTAGGGGAAGGCGGAGGTGGGGCAGGACCTAGGTCAGCCAGATGGGCTAGCCCGAGGACCTTGCCCTTGGGATAGGTGCAGAGTTGACGGACCGGGCCTGCGATGCTGGGCCGGGGCCGCGGAATGGAGTAATAGGAAGGCAGAGATATTGCACGGGGCAGATGAATGGTCCTGATGGCAGATGGCCTCTCAGTAGTAGGCTGAATTGGCTTGTGAGGGGCAGGGCCTATGTGGATGGAAGCTAGAAGGGGGACGCGCTTGGAGGGTGAGGAAATGGGCTATTAGATCAGGGCCTAAGAAAGGTCGGAGCTTCAGAAGGGTGGGCCTTGGACCAGGTGACCTTAGGCTGGGTCGGCTGCAAAGCCTGAGTGGGGGCTTGAGGGTGGTGCACGGGAAATGAAGAGGTATTTGTATTGGCCAACGACCAGGCTACTTGGGGGCCTAGTATTTGAGAAGGCCCGGCCTGGAACAGGAGGTGCGCCTGTGATGAAATAACAAAGGTGGGGGGCACAGTCTGGCAGGGGTGGGGCCGGGCTCAGAAAGATAGTGTCTGCTCAGGGAGCCTTCTCACAGCTTTTCTGTTCCCGAGTCTCCCTTTGGGAGACAGAGTGGTGTAGCAGTTACCCTCATGGGCTTCCTTTGGGAGACAGAGTGGTGTAGCAGTTACCCTCATGGGCTTTCTTCGCCGGTTAAACACAGCAAAATCCTAGGCGAAGATTCAATGATATAATGCATATAAAGGGTTTTAGCACAGGGCTTGGCACATAGTAGTTGCTAAATAAAGAATGGCAATTATAACCATCATTGTCTTTTTTTCTTTTCTTTTTCTTTTTTTTCCAAAAAGCATTCACTGAACACCTTCTGTGGGCCACACATTATTTAGGGCCCTGGGGGAATACAGCGGGGAAATTGACGAGTTCCCGCCCTTCTAGATTTCACAGCCCAGTGAGAAAAACATCAGTTCACTCATTCAGCTCATTTCCAATGGGCACCTACTAGATGCCAGGGCTGTGTGTGACAAAGTTCGGCGTGCCAGTGGTGCCCTTCTCTGCTTCGCCTTGGAATGTCAGGGAAGGGTGTTCAAGAGGAGGTGGTTTCTGCTTTCCTTGGGGCAGGATCTTCTCCGTTCTTCGTGAACAGTTCTAGTGCCTAGAACAGTGCCTGGCACATAGTAGGGGCTCAAAAAATATTAACTGAAAGAATGAATGAATTTATGAGCTGAAATTACAAGATGGGTAGGAGTCAAGCAGGAAGTGTGTTCCAGGCACCGGGAACAGCATATGCAAAAACCGAAATGTGGGAAGCAGCCTCACCTCTTTGCAGCCAATTGTCTCTTTAGAATCTCTAGCTCTCCGAATCTGGCTCTCCCTAGGTCTCTTTCCCGTCTCCGTCTCATCTTTCTCCATCTCTCTCGGCAGGCACGGGCGCCCCCTCGTGGCGGCCACAGAAGAACCGCTCCCGCGCGGCGTCAGGTGGGGCGGCGCTGGCCAGTCCTGGCCCGGGGTCGGGGTCAGGGCCCTCGGCTGGGTCCGGGGGCAAGGAGCGCTCGGAAAACCTGTCCTTGCGGCGCAGCGTATCGGAGCTCAGTCTGCAGGGTCGGAGGCGGCGGCAGCAGGAGCGCAGGCAGCAGGCACTTAGCATGGCCCCAGGGGCAGCCGATGCCCAAATCGGACCTGTAGACCCCGGCGACTTCGATCAATTGACCCAGTGCCTCATCCAGGCCCCCAGCAACCGCCCCTACTTCCTGCTGTTGCAGGGCTACCAGGACGCCCAGGTAAGCGCAACCTGTCCTAACGAGAGAGACCTATGCCCCACCCTTCGGTTGAATGGGCGGCAAAACTACAACTCCCAGAATCCCGTGGGTCGCGTTAGACTCAGGTATGTTGGAAGGTATGGTCCCAGCCAGGTTCCAGAGTAGGAGATAATATCAGAGAAGAGAATGGGAGTGGTGGAGATAGATGTCGGAGAAGGATTTCACTGGAGGGACAAGTAAGCGATGATTCATTTCTTTCAAAGCTGGGAGATAGCAGTGTCTTCCTCTAGGGAGAATGGGAGAGCCCACTTTATTTTATATTTTATTTTATTTTCCCGCGCTGCATGACTTGCGGGATCTCAGTTCCCCGACCAGGGATTGAACCCGGGCCACAGCAGTGAAAGCCCGGAATTCTAACCACTAGTCCACCAGGTAACTCCTGGGAGAGCCTATTTTAGAAAGATCTTCTTGGAGACCTCTCTTTCTTGAGGGAGAGTAATGGAAGAGTATCTTCTGGGGAGGGAGATAATTTGTTTGATGCCTGGAATCTTGTTCGGGGTAAGGCTATGTTGTCTTAGGAGGAGTGGATTGAATCATTTTTAAAAAAATATTTATTTAATTAATTAATTTATTTTTATTTTTGGCGGCCTTGGGTCTTAGTTGCGGCACGCGGGATCTTTTGTTGCGGGCGCGGACCCTTCGTTGTGGTGCAAGGGCTTCTCTCTAGTTGTGTCGCGCGGGCTCCGTACTTCGCAGCACGCGGGCTTAGTTGCCCCGCGGCATGTGGGGTCTTAGTTCCCCGAACAGGGATCGAACCCGAGTCCCCTGCATTGGAAGGCGGATTCTTTAGCACTGGACCACCAGGGAAGTCCCTAAATCATTTTTTGAAGTTGATGGTTTACTTTGGAACGATTGTGAGCATTGTTGATGGGACAGGTGGTAGTGATACTTCCATTTTACATATATGAGTGGCAGTAGAACTTGTTTGAGTGTTGGGGAGCAAGAGAAAGAAAGGATTGGTGGTTGGGGGCCAGTGGTAAGTTATTTCATTAAAGAAATGTAATGTATTATTGGAAATATTCGTGTGTGTGTGTGTGTGTGTGTGTGTGTGTGTGTGTGTGTGTGTGATAATTAGGAGAATCATTCTTACGGTTTTGTCCACCTTCGGGTAACAGTGGTACAGCCAAGCTCAACACGGACAACTGGGATCAATGGGAAAGCCCACTCTGGAAGGTGGTGAAGTTTACTGAACAGTTCCATTTTTACTCTCAGAGAGGGATCCAACTGGGTTAGGTCACTTGGCTGTGTAAATGGGTGAGAGGTTAAACTATTCAAATAACTTGCATTGGAGGAATTCATTCTTCCCTGTTGGGGCAACAGGACAGGGCAAGTTCATTGTAGGAAGGGGTTTGTATATATTACAACAGCCCATTCCTGCAGACAAGGTTGGTGAATAGGAGGCTCTATTGTGGAAAGGTGGTCAAATTGGAAGGATCTATTCTGGGAATATAAGGAAGTACGTTATGGGAAGAGAGGGAAACATTGGAAACATCCATTCTTTCAGATGGGATTCATGAGAAATTTCTTTGTAAGAGGCTTCATTGGAAGTGTCCATTCCTTGGGAACTGGAGTAAGGGTTTAATCTCTTGGAGAGGAATTTGTTTGCATTCATGTATTCTTGGGTGTCTGTAATGTGAGAGTTCATGTGAGGTGCAGTGGAAGAATCCCTTCTTGGGTTAAGGAACAGGAGAGCCCATTGTAAAAAGGGGGTTCGGGTATTCTGGATCATTCCATTCCTCCAGACAGGGATGAAAAATAGGAGATTCTACCTTCAGAAGGTGATCAGAAATATGGAAAGATCCATATTTCTCAAGAGGCAAATGAACCAATACATTGTAATAAGGAAATTTAGAAATGTGCATTCATGGGGTAGAGGTAGTGGGAGAGAGTTCGGTGTAGGGAGGGGATTTATGGATATCAGGATGACTGTTTTCTCAGACATGAATGAGGAACAGAAGTGTCTACTTTAGGAAGGGGGTTAGACAGAGTGCTTCCATTTTTATAGGATGCAGATGGGAGAGTCATTCTTAGGAAGGGGTCTTCTGGAATGGACCTCTTCATTTGGTGGGTGAAATGGGACACTCCATTATAAGAAGAGGGTCTCGTTGAAAACATCTATTTATAAGATGGGGTTACTAGAAGTGCCACTGTATGGAGATCTCCTTGGAGATGTCCTTTTTGGGGATGGGAATATTGAGAGCATCCATTGATGGGAGGGAGAGTGTCTTTGGAATCCTCCATCCTGGGAGTGGGGGGAATAGGTGAGTCCATTGTAGAATTACAGCTCCTTGGAAGTAAATTCATGGGGTGGGAAAAAAATGAAAGTCCATTATAGAAAGTGGGTCTCCTTGGAAGTGTACATTCACGGGGTAGAGATAATGGAAGAAATCTTTGTTCAAAGGGGAAGTCTCTTTAAAGGTAGCCTTGCTTTGGGAATATTGAGAGAAACTATTATTGGAAGGGGAAATGTCTTTGAAAGCCTCTATCACAGGGGTGGAATGATGGGCAAGTGGGGACTGGGTTAGGGAAATGGGAGAGTTCCTAGGAGAAAGGTTTCCTTGGGAAGGTCCATTCTTAGAGGGTGAGGGTAGTGGGACAGTCCATTTTAGTAATGGAGATGTGGTGTCCTTGGAAGCACCCATTCTTTGGGCTGGATGTTATGGGAGAATCCACTGTAGGAAGGGATTGCCTTGAAGGAGTCCATTCAGAGGAGGTGAGAAGATGGGAGAATCCACTGGAAAAAGATCTCCCGGGAAGCATCCATTCTTTGAGGGAGGGAAATGGTAGAGCCCATGTCAAGAAAGGGGTTTCCTCGTATCCGGTCTTCAGGATGGATGTTATGGGACAGTTCACCATAGGAAGTGCCTTTGAAGAGTCCACTCATGGGAGGTCGGAGGTAATTGGTGAGTCCTTTGGGATCCCAGGAGATCTCCTTGGAAGTGCTCATTCAAGGGATCTGGTCAATTGTGGGTAAGGGATTTCCTCAGAAGCATCCAGTCCTCGTGGAGTGGTGTCCTTTAGTGCATCTTCACTTTCCCTCCAGGACTTCGTGGTGTATGTGATGACGCGGGAGCAGCACGTGTTCGGCCGGGGTGGGAACTCCTCGGCCCGCGGTGGGTCCCCAGCCCCGTATGTAGACACCTTTCTCAACGCCCCGGACATCCTGCCGCGTCACTGCACAGTGCGCGCAGGTCCTGAGCCCCCGGCGATGGTGCGCCCATCCCGGGGAGCCCCGGTCACGCACAATGGGTGCCTCCTGCTGCGGGAGACCGAGCTGCATCCGGGCGACCTGCTGGGGCTCGGTGAGCACTTCCTGTTCATGTACAAGGACCCCCGCGCTGGGGGCGCGGGGCCGGCGAGGCCTCCGTGGCTGCCCGCACGCCCCGGGGCCACACCGCCGGGCCCCGGCTGGGCTTTCTCTTGCCGCCTGTGTGGCCGTGGCCTGCAGGAGCGTGGTGAGGCACTGGCGGCCTACCTGGACGGCCGCGAGCCCGTGCTGCGCTTTCGGCCGCGCGAGGAAGAGGCGCTGCTGGGTGAGATCGTGCGTGCCGCGGCTGCCGGCGCCGGGGACCTGCCGCCCCTGGGGCCCGCCACGCTGCTGGCGCTGTGTGTGCAGCACTCAGCTCGGGAGCTGGAGCTGGGCCACCTGCCGCGCCTGCTGGGCCGCCTGGCCCGTCTCATCAAGGAGGCTGTCTGGGTGAGCACTGCCAACCTGCGTCCAGTCCCATCTGCGCCCCAAGTCCTTTCCCGAGCCTCCTCTAGCCACCTCCAACCTTAGTTTCGTAGTTGGGCAGGACAAAACTACATCTCCCAGGATACCTCAGGAAGGGGGCTTGGGCTATTAAGCAAGGGGCCCCAAGGGACGCTGGGAGTTGTGGATTAATCCACAGTGCTTAAAGAGAAGACAGTACAGTAGTACCTATCTTTGCAGCCGGGGGATATTGGAAGAAACCATCCTGGGAGATGGGGTAGGGGAAGAGATCCCTGAAGGTTGGAGCCGTAGTGGGCGAGACCATTCTTGGAGGCGAGTGAGAACAAACCCACTGGACCAGCAGATGGATCTGCCAGGGAGAAGCCATTCAGAGTTGGGGGGGGGAGGCGGGGAAAGTGCCATCTTATTGAGCTGAGGCCTAGTTAGAGGAAAGGTTTAGGAGGTTTTTTTTGAATAGGGGGAAACTCCATTTGAGCAGAAGTAGACCTAAAGGGAGACAGACCACTCTTAATCATAGGTGTGTGTGGGTTTTAAACTGTAAGAAGAGGATTGACTATGCTGAAGCTTGAGGATCAGAGTCCATTTGAAAATTGGGGAGAGTCTCTTGTCAAAAACGAAAAATCAGGGCATTAACTCATAGGCTTCTCTTCCTCATCCACCGCACCTTAATTCTGATCTTACCGTTCCACAGGAAAAGATTAAGGAAATTGGAGACCGTCAGCCAGAAAAGTAAGAGAAACTCTGGGGAGAAGGGTCTAGAGTGATGTAGGGGTCAGGATTCGCAGCCAGTTCTATGTTCACATTTCCATGCATGTTTTAGTGCAAGCTTCTTTGGGAGTCAACTTTTCTAGTTGTGAAATGAGGGTTGGACTCTGACCCCAGTTAGACCCAGATCTCGGGGCTTGGACATTTTGCGGGGGTGGGGGGATTGGGCAAGGATTACAAGTCCCTTCCCCTTTTCCCAGCCACCCTGAGGGGGTTCCTGAGGTGCCCTTGACCCCTGAGGCTGTGTCTGTGGAGTTGCGGCCACTCATGCTATGGATGGCCAACACCACGGAGCTGCTGAGTTTTGTGCAGGAGAAGGTGCTAGAGATGGAGAAGGAGGCCGACCAGGAGGGTGAGCTCTGACCCAGGCCCATGCTTGTCCAAGCCTCCTGCTGTTCCCTGCACCTGGGGACCTGGGCTTCTGCTTGGCAGCCTCTGGTTCTCCCTCACTCCTATGCCTGTCCTCAGACCCACAGCTCTGCAATGACTTGGAACTGTGTGACGAGGCTATGGCCCTCCTGGATGAGGTCATCATGTGTACCTTCCAGCAGTCTGTCTACTACCTCACCAAGGTTGGCCTTGACCCCTGCTTCCTGTTTGGCATAGCATCACTTCCTGTTTGAACTACATCACATTGCTCTGGTGTCACTTCTTATTTGACCTAGCAACATTTCCTGCTTCTCTGACATCACTTCCCATGTCCCAGCCCCTCCCCCACCTCGCACTTTGCTGTTCTGGTACCACTTCCTGTTTGAGCTTACATCACTTCCTGCCTTCCTGACTTCTCTTCCTGTCTCCGCAACTATCCCCTCCTGATAGGCTGACTTCACTGCCTGGTTATATCACTGTTACCACTTTCTCAAGCTCCTGTTTTCTAAGTCCACTCTTAAGTCACTGATAAGTTAGATAGATAGATAGATAGATAGATAGATATAGATCAAATAATACTAGGCACTGTCATTTAAATTAAACCTCTTTATTCAGGCCTCACTTTCTGTGTTTGCTGACCTCACTTCCTATAGCTTTGAATTCATTCCCTTTTCTGAGCCACAAACATTTTTCTCCCTGGAGTGCCCATCCTGTAGGGCCTGCTTCCTGCCCCAGTCCCCCGCCACCACTCTTTTTTTTTTTTTTTTAAATATTTATTTAGTTGGTAGTGCTGGGCCTTAGTTGCGGCAGATGGGCTCCTTAGTTTTGGCATGCGAACTCTTAGTTGCAGCACACATGTGGGATCTAGTTCCCTGACCAGGGATTGAACCCGGGCCCCCTGCATTGGGAGCATGGAGTCTTATCCACTGCGCCACCAGGGAAGTCCCACCGCCACCCCTCTTGAATTTAATATTGTTTCTTGGAATTCTCAGGGTTTCTGTCTTATGTTTGGCCTCATTCCTTATCTGTAGAATGAAAGGGGATATTTTGGGACAGGTAGTCTCTATGTTCCTTGAGCAGTCTTGATTTGTGAAGCCCTTTCCTCCCAGGCTTCACTTCCTGTACATCCCTGCCAAGTATGGTTTTATTTCTTCTTTGGCTCTGACCTCATTTCCTGTCCTTGGCCTGATCTCACTTTCCACTGGCTAACTGCCACCCCACTCCCACTTCCTGACTCTCCATTCTTTTCCTTTCCTTCGGGAATTCTGGATAAATAATTCTTTGATTGAAGGGAGCCTCTTTTTTCAATGTCCTTTGTCCTCCTTGATCTGTCTCTGTTGAGAACTACATCAGAGGTGGTCTTAAAATACCCAAGACACTTCTGGAAAGCCTTTCTTAAACTTGAGGTATCCCAGGCCTGATGAATGCTAGGAACCTATCTGGAAAGTAGGATTTTGCTCATGGAGACCTTTAGGGTGTTGAAGGTAGAATGGACTACAATTCCCAGAAGCCTTTGGTGGAGCTCCCCAGTACCTTCATGCTCTACTACCCTGAAGCTTCCAGGGAGTTGTAGTCCGATCCCTTGTTTGCATCTCTGTGTCTCCTCAGACTCTGTATTCAACGCTGCCTGCTCTCCTGGATAGTAACCCTTTCACAGCTGGGGCAGAGCTGCCGGGGCCTGGAGCCGAGCTGGGGGCCATGCCTCCAGGGTTGAGACCTACCCTGGGCGTGTTTCAGGCTGCCCTGGAACTGACCAGCCAGTGCGAGCTGCACCCGGACCTTGTGTCTCAGACTTTCGGCTACTTGTTCTTCTTCTCCAATGCATCCCTTCTCAACTCGCTGATGGAACGAGGTGAGGGTTGGTCTGGAAAGGGGCCGGGAAGCAGAGACAGGAGCCACTGAGACCTGCATCGATTAAGAAACATCAGAGGCTCAGGCCTCATCTTTAGGGGCTCTGGAGAGCAAGCTCCAGATCCCAAGCTGAAGAATAGGAAAGGTCTGGGAGGCAGGAGGGCAGAGTCCGTGCACCCATTGCTTCTCACACCCTTCCCCCACAGGTCAAGGCCGACCTTTCTATCAATGGTCCCGAGCTGTCCAAATCCGAACCAACCTGGACCTTGTCTTGGACTGGCTGCAGGGGGCTGGGCTGGGTGACATTGCCACTGAGTTCTTCCGGAAACTCTCCATAGCTGTGAACCTGCTCTGTGTGCCTCGCACCTCCCTGCTCAAGGTGACTCCTGACCCCTGACCTCTGAGTCCCCAATCCCACTCATCCATCCTCTGTATTCAGCTTACCCTTGGATCTCCCCTTGGACTCCATGTTATCCCCATTCCCAGTTCAGACACCATGGTGATGCATCAGCAGCTAGAAGGAAGCCAGTCACATAAATGTCCAAGTTTGGCTGCATCTGAATCCCAGTTGGACTTATTAATAATAGTTTCCAGGGTCCCCTCCCTCAGACATGCTGATTCGGGAAGTCTGGTATGGGACCAAGGAATGTGACGTTTAAAACATTCATTGAACGTAAACTACATGCCAGATACTGTGTTTAGCCCTTCTCACTGAATGCTGACTAAGCCTCGTGAAGTAGGTTATTAATTGACAATTTTGTTCAGACAAAGAAACTGAGAATCAGGCAGGCTAGGTCACTTGATTTCATTTATTTACTTTTATTTATCAAACTTTTACAGAGCATTTAATAAGCACCAGTCAGAGTTCTGTGTACTTTACAATCTTGCTACATTAAATCGTTCTAACAACCCTGTTAGGTAGTTCCTGTTCTCCCCCAATTTACAGGTGAGGAAACTGAGGCACAGGGTTTGCGAGAAGGTACTGAGTAGCCTGGGACTTTTGAACCCAGGCAATCTGGGTTGAGTCTCTTGTTTTAACCACAGTGATGATTCTGTTGCCTAGATCTAGGTTAGGTACAGAAATTTTCAAACAGTTACAAAAAGTAGCCACAGTAGAATAATGAACACCTATGCACACAGTAACATAAACTAATGGTCAATTTTGTTTCTTCTCCACCCCTGCCTACTCCTACCTCCTCATGTATTCCGAAGCAAATCACATTTTTCTTTTTTAAAGCTGAGAGTATGCCCTTTCCCACTATCACTTTGGTGACAACCATGTCTCACAGTACCTGGAAGACATTGCACAGACATCACTGTCTACCCACTACATCCATGTCCTCTTCTATGGAGGGCCTTCCACTTAGGATTTCTCAGCTGCCCCATAATGATCGTAGATTTTTCACCTCATTTTCCCACCAGGCTTCATGGAGCAGCCTACGAACTGACCACCCCACACTGACCCCTGCTCAGCTCCACCATCTGCTCAGCCACTACCAGCTGGGTCCTGGCCGCGGGCCTCCACCTGCCTGGGATCCTCCCCCTGCAGAGCGAGATGCTGTGGACACAGGTGAGGAGAAATAGGGACAGACGCATTGGGGCTGTCAGCTTTCTTCTGTCCTCAGTACCTAGGGATCCATAGCCCCAGCTCCTTCCTCCTGGTCCAAGATTCTGGACCCCTAGCCCTCTCCTGACCCGGGATCTAAGTGCTGGATCCCAGGATACAGGATTCTCCCCCAGGATACAGGAGTTCAAGCCCCCAGCTCCTTATTTTTTTTCGCAGCGGTTCAGGTCCCCAGCCTCTTTCCCCCTCTTTCCCTCTTTCCTCCTCACCTAGGAGGCCGAGTTCCAGGCCCCTCCACTCTAAGGAATCTGTACAACGAAGTTCCCAGTCCTTCCTCCTTCCTTCCTAATGGACCCAAGAACCCAACTACATCGCCCGTTTCCCAGGCAACGGTGGCCTTTCATAGTCTGAACTACAGCTCCCATGATGCTCGGGGACTCCCAAGAGTAGCGTTTGAGAGGATCCTGCTCCAGGAGTTGCTGGGGGTTTTTTTCCTTCCTTCGGGCGTGACGCAGTCTCGGCTATCCCCGACACTGCTGCCTCACGCCCATTTTCAGAATTTAATTCCAACTTCTTCGGTCTCGTAGGGGACATTTTCGAAAGCTTCTCCTCCCATCCTCCCCTCATCCTGCCCTTGGGCAGCTCGCGCCTCAGCCTCACCGGTCCTGTGACGGACGACACCCTGCACCGTGAACTGCGCAGGCTCCGCCGCCTCCTCTGGGATCTTGAGCAGCAGGAACTGCCGGCCAATCACCGCCACGGACCTCCCGTGGCCACGCCTCCTTGAAAACCAATAGCAAACGAGCGCGCGAACCTTGAAAATTCATCGGCTTCTATCCTCTAGAGTCTAGAGCCTGTCTGAGCGCAGAGCTTTCTGGGAGTTGTAGTTTTCCCCGCGTGGAATGCTGGGAGTTTGAGTTTTGGGGTAGTAGAGAATGGGACCGTGGGAAGACGGGTTTGGGAATTTGAGTGCCAGGAACAATAAAGGTATCTGTGGTATTGGCAATGCCTCTATTGTTAAGACTCGGGAGCGGCAGTGATGCTTTTCTGTGGAATAAGGTATCAGGGCCCTTGCCTGGAGCATTGGGCTCCTGCCGAATCCTCTGTGATATTTATAGCCACGGCCTCAGCTTGCCCTCTTGCATGTAATCCAATCCAGGAGCACTGTGGCCTTCCACGCATCTCAGGACAGAGCCCTAAACTTGTTCTGCCAAAGATCAGGCCCTCAGTCCTGCCAGTGGGAAATAGCCGGTGCTCCCTTCGACCTCCCATAGCCCATACTCCAGCCTCCTCCCTCAGACCCAGGAGTTTGGGTTCCCAAGCCCCTTCTGGACCTTTCTGCCTGTCGGGCACACTGTTCTGGGATCCCTTTTCCCTCACATCCGAAAGTGTGGGCCCGCAACCCACTCCTCCCTCGGGCCCAGGAGTCCAGGCCTCTGCCTCTTTTTCTTCAAACGCAGGAATTCAGGTCTCCAGCCCCCTCCTCCCTCAGACCCAGGAGTTCGCGGCTCCAGTTTGAACTTTTCCCTCCCCTGAATCCGACTCTGGCTGCTGCGTCAGGGAAAAAGTAAGCGACAGGTGGCACCTGCCTATAGGGCCGGGGCACGACCACCTGCCGCTGCTGCTCACCCTGAGCCCCTCTCCTGGCACCTGCTTCTGTCAGTCCGCCCGCCGCTGCCCCTTTCGACCCCGCAGCCCCAGGACGTGGAGGAGGAGCGAGCCGGGAACCCCGACTTCCGCCCCGCCCCAGGCCCTCCCAGTCCGTGCTCCCGCCCCTTCTCAGGACGCCAGGAGGGGCTCCTGTCTCCCCCCCGCCCCTCTCCATCGCTCCCGACACGCCCCCAAAAGGGGGGTACGAGGCGGTCCCAGGCTGGTAGGGCGGAGCCTGCCGCCTCCAACCTTGACTGCGGGACTCAACCCGCTCCAGAGCACAGCTGAGCCGAGCCCACCTGGTGAGAAGCCCCTGGGGTGGGGGGGTGGGAGGGGAACCCGCCTTAACTCTTCTGGCACCTCTCTGATCCTAGTCCCTTCCCCACAGACCGTGGCGGCTGACACCCACCCACGCCCTTCTCAAATGCAGGTGGCAGAGACCCTTCCATTCCCCAGGGACCTATCGGGTCCCCTTTCCCCTCTTGATCAAGGCTGTTGGATTCTAGGCCCCTTAGAGTATTGGGTTCCTTCCCTTCACCCCCTTTTCCTCCCTCTCCTTTCATAGACCCGGGGTCCAGGCCACCAGTGCCCTCCTTCTTAGGACCCAGGAGTCCCAGATCTGAGGTCCTTCCTCCCCCAGACTCCAGGAGTTGGGGCCCTCAGCGTGTCCTCCCTCACACCCAGGAGTCTGGGCTCCCAGCCCCCTCCTCCCCCAGGATCCAGAAGTTATGGCCCAAGGCCGCTCCCAGCTCTAAGTTCCTCAGGCCCTTTCCCTGCTGCGTTCACATGCAAGGGACGCCTCCTGACCTCCACTCTGACCCTGCCTCCTGGGGGGGCCCTGCTCTCCCCCCCAGTCCAGGTCCCCATCCCAGCCTTGGCAATGACCCTGGCGGCTTCCTCCCAGCGCTCCCAAATCATTCGCTCCAAGTTCCGATCTGGTGAGAGTCTTCTCGCTGTGCACGTAGGGAAGGGATCCTCCTAGTCCTGGGAATATACTCTAAGTCTGGGAGTCCGCACGGCGGGGTGACATGGGAGGGGGGGTAGTGACACATGCCAAAGGCATGTGTTTTCTGTGCAAGAGATTATTTATGTAAAGGAGGCCCCAGCAAAGGGGTGGAGTTGTGGTTGACAGTGAGTGTGCAAATGGCTGGTGCAATGCTCACGTGAATAGTGGGGAATGGGCGGCTAGGGGTGGGTGTGCAGAGGACCAGGTACTGCAAAGGAACAGGGGCTTAAATTGACACCTGTGCAAATCGGAGGAGCGCCCAGTGTGGAACTGTGGGCCAGGGGACGATGAGCTCTCAAGCCTTGAAAGCGTCAAAGGTTGCATTTCAGGTCCCAGCGCAGGTGAAAAGTGTGCAAGTGGGTACACCTGGAGGTCAAGTCCTGAGTAGACAGAGCGTACTTGGGTGTGCAAATGAGTCTGCTTCTGTGGTTGGGTGGGTGCGAAGACACCAGTAACCAGAGCAAGGAGTGTGCAAAAGAGTGCACGTGTACAAAGAAATGTGCAAAGAGAGATCCTTGCTCCAGGACTGGGGGCCCAATTCTGAATGCGTTAACGTGGCTGGGTGTGTGCCGAGACAGTGAGCCTAGGATGAAGAGTGGCAAAGGGTACCAGTGCACAAAAGTGCTGTAGATGCAAAAATAGAGCCCAGGGAAATGCGTGTTTGAAGGAGGGTGTGCAAAGGGGGCGACTGAGGGGAGGCCCAGAGGTAGTGCAGAAGGGAGTGGGCGTGTGCAAAACGGGGTGCGGGGATAAAAGGGGGCGAGGTACAAACGCTAAGATGGTGATTGGGCGGAGGATGGGGTGGGCATCAGCTGACGAAGGGGGCAGGTGGAGGAGTTGGGGGCAGGGCTGCCTCCTGCCTGCACCGCTGGCTGGCTCCTGGCCCCAGAACAGCTCTGGCCTTCAGCGCTGTGCTGGCAGGGAACAAGCAGGAGGCCCGGGAAGGGAGCAGGCTGCCCGCCCACCCGCCTGCACGGGGTGTGTAAGGGGGCTGGGCACACGTGTCCCGCCCACAACTGCAGCTCACACTGGCCCGCCAGGCCAGGCTCTCGGACACTCCCTGCCTGCCTTTCTCCTCCCACCTCCCTCCACAGCCCTCCAGCTTCGGATCCACAGACGCTATCAGGACACGAGTAAGTGTGGGCCCTGAAAGGGAGGGGATGGCGGCCCCACTCCCTTGGGGCACCCTGGAGTGCAGCTGCCACACATCTTGCTCCGTTCGCGAGCCTCAGTCCCTATGCCCCAGGGTACATTGCAATCCCATCCTGCCCTTCCCCAGGACCCAGGAGTACAGATCCCTGGCTGCCCCACCCCTAGGAGCTTTTCTTCCTGCTCTTGGGCTTTTCCCACTCCAATGAAATGCATGAATCCAGATCCTGTTTCTTTGGAGAAGACAGGCATCCCACACCCCACACCTGGCACACATACAAATCGCAGGATGTGGCTTTCAGCTTCTCTCTCTCCCCAAGAACCGGGAGTGCTGGTCCCACCCCCGTCCCAGCAAAACTCCAGAAATCCGTGATCCTCAGCTACCACACCCCTTGGTGACTGAGGATGAGATTCCTGCCTTTCTTGAGAATGTAAAAGTCTGGGTCCCTAGCACTTCTGCCCTTAAATCCAGGAGTCCAGACAACCAGCTCCCACCACTTGGGTTTCACTCCCTGGCTCTGTCCTCTTGCACCCGGGGGCTGGGGCCTCCAGGGTCCTCCTTCCCATGCGGCCTTGTTTCTCCCTGCCTGGCTTGCTGCCTGCAGGCCTCTCAGGGTCCTCTGCTGCCTCGCCATTCTCAGATCCAGATCCATGGATCTCAGCCACAGACCCGGCTCTGGCTCCGGCCCCAGCCTCACCCTCGAGCCCAGCGCCTTTCCTCTTCAGCCCTGGGGTCCTTCTCCCTGAGCCAAAACACTACCCTTGGCGGTCCCTGAAGAAGGTGAGTCTCGACCAGAGTGAAGGGAAAGTCCCCCTGACAGTCTAGCCTTGGTCCTCCTTACTGCTGCCCATTTTGCTGCTCTCTGATGGGGACAAGCCGACCCCATACTTTTCATGGGGCTCTGGGGCAGGAAAGTGGGAATGGAGCAGAAGCGTTTGACATCATACCTGCTTTTTCAGGAATCTCCCAAGATCTCCCAACATTGGCGGGAGCCCAAGCCCAAGAAGAACTTGACATACCACCAGTACATGCCCCCAGAGCCGAGACAAGGGTCCAGGGCAGACCCCCAGGCTGAAGGGTCGGCCTTGGGTCCCCCTGGACCACCTCCATGGGAATGGACAAACTCACAGCAGCCACCTCCTAGGTATGACCCCTGTTTTTGTTCTCTGGGAAGTTCAGGCCCCCAGCTCCCTCCTCCCCCGGGACTCAAGAGTCCAAATCCCCGGCCCCTCTTCCTTCAGCTCCCAGAAATCCTGACCTCATACCCGAGAGCCTGAGCCACCTCCTCCCCACCCCGGCCCCCTGCCCCGGTTCCTCTTCTTTCAGGCACCGGAACTAGCCTCCTCTGTTCTCTCGGAGCTTCAGAACTCAGGTCCCTTGCTTTCCTGCATCTTCATGAGCCCCTGTCTTTGAGGACTCCAGAATGCCTTTTCTCTCTGCTCCTTCTAACCTGTTTTCCCCTCACAACTCTCTCCAGGATGAAGCCCAGTCCCCTCACTCCCTCCCCACCAGGAGTCCCCAGCCCCTCGCCCTCTCCACACAAGTTGGAACTTCAGACTCTCAAACTGGAGGAGCTGACGGTGAGTTTGGGGAGTAGCTTCCCAGGCTGGCCCTCTCGCTCAGTGGGGACCCAGAAGTCTAGCCTTGCAGCCTCTGCTCCATTGGAGATCCAGGACTTAGGGTCCCCAGTCCCTCCTCTCTCGGTTTCCAAATGTCCGGCTCCGACCCCCGCCCCCCCCCCCCCCCCTGCACCCCGGACCCCGCCTAGCACGGCCTCTCTCCGCCTCCCTCCCTAGGTCTCAGAGCTCCGGCAGCAGCTGCGCCTGCGGGGCCTCCCGGTGTCTGGGACCAAGTCGATGCTCCTGGAGCGCATGCGCGGCGGCGCCCCGCCCCGCGAGCGGCCGAAGCCGCGGCGCGAGGACTGCCCGGCGGGTGCTCCCTGGCCTCGCTTCAGGCGCAAGGCTTTGGGAGCAGCCGGGAGGCCGGACTCGGTGAGAGCGGGACTACGCGCGTAGACCAATGAGGAGAAGACAAAGCGGGACGGGGCGGGAAGTCGAGAAAAGAATAGCCAATAAAGTGTGTGGGGCGCGGTTAAGAGCAAAGGGGGAGGATCTTAAGGGAAGGGAAGCCAATGAAAGAATAGGGGGCGAGGCCGAAGGGAGGCATGGATGAGTGAAGACCCGGGCAGGGACCAGGAGGTGGAGCCACAGGTAGCGAGCAGATGGGGTTGCTCCCAGTGGGCACGGCGTATAGAAACTCGCCCTCTTCGCCGTTCTAGTTGAAGCCGAGTCCAACGTCTCACTCGCTGCCCCCTCCACGTGCCGCGGAAACCCTTGTGACGGCTCCGGCTCCTGCTTCGGCTCCGGCTGCATCGACGGCTCAGGCTCCAGCTCCAGCTCCAGCGCCGATCCCTTCTTCAGCACCAGCCTCGACAGCCCTGACGCTGGAGGAGGAGCTGCAGGAAGCTATCCGCAGAGCGCAGGTGAGAGGGAGCGGGCCTAGGGTCTCAGTCAGGATCAGGCTGGAGTCCCAGGTTCACGCCAGTTCTGCCCGTCCACAGTTGCTTCCGAACCGGGGCATCAGTGACATCCTGGACGATCAGGTGGAGCCTGAGGGTAAGAGCCGAAGTCCTAGATTTGGGGGGAAAGAGGGTCGAGGTTCTGGGCTTCTGGGTTCGCGGGAGGAATAGGGTGGTGCCTGGACTCCTGAGTCCTAGGGAGGAGTGCGCTGGGGACCTAGGCTCCTGGAAAGAACGAACAGGGAGCTGGGGTCCGGATCCCTGCCTTCCTGAGCTCACACTTCATTCCTTCCCCTTACAGACATGCTGCCCCCCATCCCCCTGGACTTCCCCGGCTCCTTCGACCTGCTGTCCCCCTCCCCGGACTCTGAAGGCCTCTCATCTGTCTTCTCTTCCTCGCTCCCATCCCCCACGAACTCCCCGTCCCCCTCTCCCAGGGGCCCCACCGACTCCTTGGATTGGCTGGAGGCTCTGAGTGGGGGTCCCCCACTGGGCTGTGGCCCCCCAGCCCCCAGCATTTTCTCTGCTGACTTATCTGATTCCAGTGGCACCAGGCTGTGGGACCTGCTGGAGGATCCATGGTGATGGATTTTGGGGTTTCCAGGGACTGTGAACTGGTGGGGATGGAGAGGCCACAGAGATAGACTCCCTGAGGGAGGGGTGGGAACAACCAGCAGAGTCCCTCCCACCACAGACACGAAATCAGAGCCAGCTCTCATCCCCACCTGGCCCCTGCACTGCTGCTGGCATGGCAGCCTCCTGACCTCTGCCTGACCTCCGTATGATCCCCTCCATGGCCGTGTAGTTGGGGGCAAAGAGGTTTCATTTGCTGCTGACCAGGGCAAAACAAGCTGCTTGCTGCTTCCCTCAGAGACCTCATGGATGTTTTTGTTCCCACTTTCACCCCCCCCCCATCCCACTGACTACATGGATGCCTGTTGCCGGGGAGTCTGGAAGGTGGTCCATGCTTTTTGGATGCAGGAGAGGGACAGGGAAGAGTAGGGAGAGAGAATAGTCCGCCAGACCCTTGGCTTCTGATTGGAGATGAGAAAAATCAGATGTGTCCTATCTGAGGTCAGATTCTCTCGGAAGCAGAGTCTGAGACAAGATTTGTGTATCCATGACTTAGGAAAGCAATGCTCCCAGGGGAAACCAATGAAGGACTAGATGAAACAGGACGAGCTAGAATGTGATTTCAGGTGAAGTCCCAGCATCAGCCTGATCCCATGGGGAGCTCTGGAGGATAAATTAAGTTGTAGAGTCTTTCCCACCTTGAGGCAAAGGGAACTGGGCCTTTGAGGCAAAGGGAGATCCCTGTTTGGGTTTATTATTGCTGAATAACAAACCACCCCCAAATTTAGAGTCTTAATTACTGTCTGTGATTGTTCACAATTCCATGGATTGACTGGGCTCAGTGAGGCACCATAAAATGTCAACTAAAGCTGCAGTCATCTTAGGGCCCAACTGGGCTGGAACATCCAAGATGGCACACTCAGGTGCACCTGGCACCTTGGCAGGGATGGCTAGTAGGCTTGACCCTACTGGGCTGTGGGATATCTGGACTTCTCTCATTCTCCGTGTAGTCTCAGTGCTCTCCCTCTCCATGTGGTTTCTTTCTCCAACAGATAGCTGGCCCCCTGACATGGTAGCTCAGGGCTCCCCAAAGTGAGCATTCCTAGGGGAGGAAGCAAAAACTTCCGGTCTCTTAAAGACTAAGCTTGGAACTGGCACAATGTCACTTCCACCACATTTTATTGGTTGATGCAAGTCAAGGTAGCCCAGGCTGAATATGGGAGAAGACTACACAAACGTACGAATGTCGGGGCTATGGTCATCGGCCACTGTCTTTGGAGACCTGCCCCTACACCCCTCTAGGCTGTCGTGGGCCACAGGTCACAAGAAGGGGGCAGGATATAAACTCCAGGCTCAAGGGCAGTCCTGGGAACAAGGTTGCAGGGTAAGCCCTTAGCGGCAAACTGCTTTAAAATATAGCTTTATTATCATTCAGGTATGGTGAGGCCAATAGATCGGGAGACAATTGCCCTTGAAAAGATAGTTTGTTATTTTCACACATCCCAAAGGAAGGGGGCACGCCAAGCTATGCAGGGCACCAGGGTCAGTCAGGAGTTAGAGGGGAAGAGGAGAAACTTGGACAAGAGTCTTTACTGTGGTTTCCTTGGGAAGGAACAGATGAGGCAGGGTAAGCTTAGGGTTGTCTAGTTTGAATAATTTCAGCAGGCTCTGGGGTGTGAGGGTTGCCCCCAGTTGCCTGGAACTTGGCCCTGGGGTGATTAGGCAGATGAGTAGTGGCCTGAAGTACAGAATGCCATAAAGGAAGTGGTTGGGGGTATGGGCTCTGGGTTGGTTGCTTTGCATGTGAAAGGCATACTTACATGGCAGTCCTTTATTACCTCTAGGAATTGGCTAGCCCTGGGAGGGGCAGGCCCTCCAATGTCAGCAAGGCCCCAGATGTCAAAGTACCAGAAATACAGAAATAAAAAGCCACGATTAATGCCTAAAGCACACAGAGGCCGGGTGTTGGGTGCACAGGACTGGTAAGAGGAATCTGAGGGGACCTGGGCAGGCTGCCAACAGTGTCCACTACAGGTGGGAATGTACAGTGGATTAGTTATGTGTTACAGGACCTGGAACCAGTGACTTCCTCTGGCTTGCTGTCATGTCAGTTTCCTTATTTGTACTTAACAGCCCAGTGTGGCTGAGAGAGTTCACTGAGAATGTCCATGAACTGGACCTGGCATGTGACATGTGATGATAAACATTAATCACCATTATTAGCTGCTGATCGACAATTCTAGTGCCTCGAAGTGTGTAAACTCTGGTGAACATTGACGATCCGAGATAAAAATGGAAGGGAACAAATGCTCGTTACCATGAGGCAAAGGGAATCTTTGATGTCTTCCAAACCGATCAGGTAGAATTTGTCCTCCTTACTTTCCAGATGAATTAATTAAAGATCAGAGAAGGGGAGCAACCTGCTCAGTGTCTCACAGACAGGAGGTGTTGGAGTAGGGTTTTAAATCAGGTTAATATGTCTACAGCCTGTGCCCTCAGGGTTGAAAAATCAAAGAACCTCAATCTCTGCTCTGGTGAAGCTCAGACATTTGCAAAGAGAGTCCCAGTGCAGGGTGATAGGTATTTCCATGGCAATGGTACAAGGAATAGGAGGGGCATGGCTCCTAGAAAGTGACCAGAAGCTGCAGGGGAATGGGACGGGGTGGTCAGAGAAAATACTTTTGCCAAGACTCAAAGGGTGAGGAGGAGCTGGTCAGAGGAACCTCTTGGAAGACAGCATCCTTGTAGAGGGAGAAGAACGTGCAAAAGCTTGAAGGCGTGAAGGGTGCTGCCACCTGGGGAAACTTGTGAGGTCAGGGTTCCTGGAATAAAAGGTGGGTGTTGGTGCTGTGGCAGAATTCAGGGCTGAAGAGGTGGGTGGTGGCTGAGTCCTGCAGGGCCCCTCACATCAGGATGAAAATTGGTGGGAAAAGGGTACAGTCAGCCCTGGAAAGATCAGAAGGGGTCTGGCAGGTCTTCCTCTGTCTCTCTTTCCCTTCTGACACTTCTATGCCTATACCCCTCTATCAGTCTGTTCCCATCTCTGCCTGCCTCTGTGTCTTCACTCTGTCCCCATCTCTCCTGTGTCCAGAGGAGGGCGGCCTTGGGCTGAGAGCCTGTGGGCCCTGTGTGCAGTCTCAAAGAGAGGGCTAGGGGCGGCTAAGGAATTCTCTGGCAGGTGGAGATTTGAAAGACAGACCCACCCAGGATTGCCAGGAATGTGCAGGTTTGAGTCCGGAGTCTGAGGGACGGGCTTGGGTCCTGCATTCTCCATGGCCTGTCCCTCAGCCCTTTTCCGGACTTGTCAGCTACTTCCTCCTGCCCCTGAGGCAAGGACTGGGCCTCCCCCAAGGGGGTGGGGAAAAATGAGGGCTGGACCTATGGGGGAGCTGGGGGGAGGATGAGGTCAGATGGGGACCCCTCCCCCCACCATGCTGTCATCCCACGATCTCAAGGGAAGCATGAAAAATACCAAGAATATATTTGACAAATTACCAATTTATTCTATAGACATATTCCCCAGAAAGATACATTCATATTCACTGGGTAGACTGGAGAAGAATATATTTTGCTTTTCTCCCCCTTCTCCCTCTCCCTCCTTCTCTTCTTCTTCCTCTTCTCTCCCCCGCCCCCCACCCCATTTCTCCCTCCTTTCTCTGTTACCACATAGCTAACTGGCTGCTTCCAATCACTGACTTCTATTCTATTCTGCCTTTTATCTCTACGTTATTATTATTATTATTATCATTATTATTTGGCCTCGCAGTTTGTGGGATCTTTGTTTCCCAACCAGAGATTGAACCTGGGCCCTCAGCAATGCAAGCATGGGGTCCTAACCACTGGACCGCCAGGGAATTCCCATCGTCCACCTTATTTTTTCCTTCTGCTTCACCAGAGATGACCACCCCCCAGCTCCCAACTCCACCAACCACCTGAGATCCTCGTCATTATCAAGCACAGCCTCTTAGGGACCTGTGGGAGAATTTCTCTGGGAAACACACCCAGGAGAGCTTGACACAGAAGCAGGTGCCATGGTGGTTGAGGGTCATCTCTGGGGCCAGATTCACCTGTGTGGACTTATCTCTCCATCACTAGCTGCCCGGCCTAGGGCAAGCCATTTAACCTCTCTGTGCCTCAGTTTCTTCATTCATATAATGGGAACAAGGGCAGTAGTACTTTGTGTGAGTGGGGTGAGGAGTAAATGAGTTAACCTGTGTAAGGTGCTTAGAACAATGCCTGACGTATAGTAAGTTCTCATTAAGTGTCAGTGACTGTCACCTCCCCACAGGATTGATTGGATTTTCACCCCTCTGCCAAATGGCTGTGTCCCCCCACGCGACAACCGTGTGTGCACGAGGGTTGCCGTGCCCTTGGCGTTGTCCAGCTTTCTCATTTTCAGTCTGTCCGCTGTTACCTCTTCTTCCTCTCAAATCTTGTTTATCCCTGATGGTGGATGATGGGGGTTCCCATACCTCAGACAGCCTGGTGATGGAGACCTCAGAGCCAGGGCAGGGTGGGGTTAGATGGCTGAACTGGGAGGAAAAGAGGGAAATGGGAATTGTGAACTTTCATTCTCTAGGAGACAGGCTCTCTCCTTCCCTTGGGCAAACTGCTTCAGTGCCAAACCTTCATTCAGACTTTGAACCCAGCCCCTCCCTATCTGGGGACCCTAGAGAAGTCACTTCTCCTCTCTGACCTCGTAGAGGACCTGGTTCCTAGGTATTTTCCCAAGAGAAGTGAAAACATGTTTGCATAAAGACTTGTACACAAATGTTGATAACAGCATCATTCATCATAGCTCTAAACTGGGGAGAGCCCAAATGTCCATCAGATGGTGAACAGATAAGCACCCCATGGGACACCCACACAGTGAAATACTACTCAGCGGGGAAAAGGTGGTGAATGGTTGATACCTGCAAGGATATGAATGAATCTCAGAAACGTGATGCTAAGTGAAAGAAGTCAAACACAAAACACTAAACGTGGAATGATTCTTTATGATTCTAGAAAAGGCAAGACTAAAGTGACCAGGAGGTGTAACCAAGCAGGATCCTATGGGGCCTTCCCGGGACAGATTCCCCCCATGTCCTCCACATACCTCTAGTCTGTAGAAAAACTTTAGCCTCCTAGGCCTTCCCCGAGTTACAAAGAATAAATTTTATCAGAGAGGTGAGATATGCAGAAGCAAAGGAAAAAACAGTCTAGCAAGACAAAATAATAATAGTTTAGCCATTAAACAAAGTCAAGGACCTTTAGTTCCTCCTCAAGGGCTATAGATAACATTCTGAGTCATCTCCTTTGAGCTGTTTGGCAGATACTGAAACCCCCACCAGGTGGAAGAAGTTAATTGTGTGCTACCCACGAGAATGTAGACCCTAGACTGGTTGGAACCGGAAGGTTGACAGTGTTGACTCTCAATTACCTCACCACCAGCCAATCAGGAGAATCCAAGAGCTGATCACGCACCCCACAACTCCTCTCCCTTACCCTGTCTTTAAAAACCTTTCCCTGAAATCCATTGGGTCTTTTAAGCACTAGCTGCCTGGACTCCTTGCTTGGTGCCCTGCAATAAACACTGCACTTTCCTTCACCACAACCCGGTGTCAGTAGACTGACTTTACTCCACGTGGGCAGGCAGACCCAAGCTAGGTTCAGTAACAGAAGCAGCTCAGTGGTTCCTTTTAGTATATTCACAGAGTGGCCCATCCAGCAGTGCAATCAATATCAGAGCATTTTCATCACCACAAAAAGAAACCCCATCCATACCCATTAGCAGTCACTGCCCATTTCCCCCCAAACCTCTGCTCCTCCCACTAGGCAACCAGTAATCTACTTTTTGTCTCTGTGGATTTGCCTGTTCTGGATATGTCATATGAATGGAATCATATGTGGTCCATCGTGTTCAGCTTCTTTCACTCAGCATAATGTTTCCAAGGTTCACCCACGTTTTAGCACGTACAGTATTAAAATGGAGCAGGACCCTATGGTCCTTCCCCGCCATGTCCTCTGCCTGCCTTTTGTCTGTGGAAAACCTTTAGCCAAAGAATAAATTTAATCAGAGAAGTGAGAAGATGCAGAAGCAAAAAAAGCAGTCAAACAGGACAAAACAATAATACATTAGTCACTAAGCAAAGTCAAGGACCTTTCATTCCTCTTCAAGGGCTATAGATAATATTCTGAGCCATGTCCTGTGATCCATCTTGTAGATACTGAAATCCCCATCAGGTGGAAGAAGTTAACTACATGATGACCAGAGTGTAGCCATGACCTAGGCTGCCATAATTCTGAGAATTGGCCTCAAGGAAATGGGAACAAACTGACCCTGGAACTGAAGACTAACTGTACTTAAAACAATCAGGATGATGCTGGTCAGACCACCAATGACCAATTTCAAGATGACTGTCAGAGCTGACTGCTACTTCTGCATGTAGCCCCCTCCCTCTGTCTATAAAAGCTCTTTCCCACTGAGTGTCAAGGGGGGCGAGTTGGCCTTTGGACAGAATTCCACCCTCACCCCCACCCCAGTTGCCAGCATCCAAAATAAGGCAAACTTTCTTTTCCACCAACTTTGCCTCTTTATTAGCTTTTAAGCGGTGAGCAGCCAGACCCCCACTTTCGGTTACGGTATGTCACTCGTTTTTATGGCTGAATAATATGCCGTTTTATGGATCCAGCATATTTTGTTCATCCCTTCAGCAGGTGATGGACATTTGGGTTGTTTCCCCTTTTTGGCTATTATGAATAATGCTGCTATCTAATGGGTGGATATTATTGTATATAAATTGTATTCACTAAAGCTGGGAAATAAAGACCAAGCAGAACAAAACGATTGTGTTTACAGACACATCCAGAAATGGTGAAAGGATAAAGAAAGATAGAAATATGCCAACAAAAGTGAGAATCACCATTAACTGCAGTGGAGGGAGAGAGGCTTTCTGGGTGTTTCCGTATCCTGACAGCATCCCAGGTGTGCAGTAAAGGGTTAACTCAACAGTCTTGGGGGGCTTCCCTGGCGGCGCAGTGGTTGAGAATCCGCCTGCCGATGCAGGGGACACGGGTTCGTGCCCCGGTCCGGGAGGATCCCACATGCCGCGGAGCGGCTGGGCCCGTGAGCCGTGGCCGCTGAGCCTGCGCGTCCGGAGCCTGTGCTCCGCAACGGGAGAGGCCACGACAGTGAGAGGCCCGCGTACCGCAAAAAAACCCCACAAAAAAACAGTCTTGGGGTGCTTAAACCCAGCACATTCCAAAGAGAGTACTGACCAATGATCAGCTTCTGGGACATAACCTCTAAGCTCTTGGCTTGTCCTACCTGATAAGAGTGTCTTTGTTTACTTGGGGCCTTGGACCACATGGTATCAGCTTAACTTCTGGAGGTACCGGAGACTGAGTAGCTGAGGTCAGTCACGTGGGCATTCAGCCATTCCTACGTGACCAACCCACAGTAAAAATCCTGGACGCCAAGGCTCGTGGGAGCTTCTCTGGTTGGCAATACTTAGTATGTGTTGTCACACATCGTTGGCGGGAGACTTAAGTGCTGTCATATGACTCCACTCATAGAGACAACTGGAAGCTTCCACCTGGTCTCTCCTGAACTCTACCCTGTGCACCTTTTGCCTTTGCTGATTTTAATCTGTATCTTTTCACTGTAATAAAACACAAACATGAGTATAACGGCTCTCCTGTGAGTCCTTCCAGCAGATCATTGAACCCGAGAGCGGTCTTGGGGTCCACCGACACACCAGGTCTTAATCTGGATAGGAGCTTCTGCCGTTATTCTTTTTATTTATTTATTATTTATTTAGGCTACGCTGGGTCTTGGTTGTGGCACGCAGGATATTCGTTGTGGCATGTGAACTCTTAGTTGCGGCATGCATGTGGGATCTAGTTCCCTGACCAGGGATCGAACCCAGGTCCCCTGCATTGGGAGCATGGAGTGTTACGTACTGGACCACCAGGGAAGTCCCTGCCCTGTTATTCTTTTTTTTTTTTTTTTTTTTTAATTAATTAATTTATTTATTTATGGCTGCATTGGGTCTTCGTTGCACGGCCTTTCTCTAGTTGCGGCAAGCGGGGGCTACTCTTTGTTGCGGTGCGTGGGCTTCTCATTGCGGTGGCTTCTCTTGTTGCGGAGCACGGGCTCTAGGCATGCCGGCTTCTGTAGTTGTGGCTCGCGGGCTCTAGAGCACAGGCTCAGTAGTTGTGGCGCACGGGCTTAGTTGCTCCGCGGCATGTGGGATCTTCCCGGAC
>NW_021145342.1:142894-147363 GCF_002837175.3 Physeter macrocephalus
GGTTGAGAATCCGCCTGCCGATGCAGGGGACACGGGTTCGTGCCCCGGTCCGGGAGGATCCCACATGCCGCGGAGCGGCTGGGCCCGTGAGCCGTGGCCGCTGAGCCTGCGCGTCCGGAGCCTGTGCTCCGCAACGGGAGAGGCCACGACAGTGAGAGGCCCGCGTACCGCAAAAAAACCCCACAAAAAAACAGTCTTGGGGTGCTTAAACCCAGCACATTCCAAAGAGAGTACTGACCAATGATCAGCTTCTGGGACATAACCTCTAAGCTCTTGGCTTGTCCTACCTGATAAGAGTGTCTTTGTTTACTTGGGGCCTTGGACCACATGGTATCAGCTTAACTTCTGGAGGTACCGGAGACTGAGTAGCTGAGGTCAGTCACGTGGGCATTCAGCCATTCCTACGTGACCAACCCACAGTAAAAATCCTGGACGCCAAGGCTCGTGGGAGCTTCTCTGGTTGGCAATACTTAGTATGTGTTGTCACACATCGTTGGCGGGAGACTTAAGTGCTGTCATATGACTCCACTCATAGAGACAACTGGAAGCTTCCACCTGGTCTCTCCTGAACTCTACCCTGTGCACCTTTTGCCTTTGCTGATTTTAATCTGTATCTTTTCACTGTAATAAAACACAAACATGAGTATAACGGCTCTCCTGTGAGTCCTTCCAGCAGATCATTGAACCCGAGAGCGGTCTTGGGGTCCACCGACACACCAGGTCTTAATCTGGATAGGAGCTTCTGCCGTTATTCTTTTTATTTATTTATTATTTATTTAGGCTACGCTGGGTCTTGGTTGTGGCACGCAGGATATTCGTTGTGGCATGTGAACTCTTAGTTGCGGCATGCATGTGGGATCTAGTTCCCTGACCAGGGATCGAACCCAGGCCCCCTGCAGTGGGAGCAGAGTCTTATCCACTGCGCCACCAGGGAAGTCCCAGCACTGCTTGTTGAAACGACTGTCCTTTCCCCATTGAATGGTCTTTACACCATTGTTGAAAATTTATTGACCCCTGCCCTGTTATTCTTTTTTTTTTTTTTTTTTTTAATTAATTAATTTATTTATTTATGGCTGCATTGGGTCTTCGTTGCACGGCCTTTCTCTAGTTGCGGCAAGCGGGGGCTACTCTTTGTTGCGGTGCGTGGGCTTCTCATTGCGGTGGCTTCTCTTGTTGCGGAGCACGGGCTCTAGGCATGCCGGCTTCTGTAGTTGTGGCTCGCGGGCTCTAGAGCACAGGCTCAGTAGTTGTGGCGCACGGGCTTAGTTGCTCCGCGGCATGTGGGATCTTCCCGGACCAGGGCTTGAACCCATGTCCCCTGCATTGACAGGCAGATTCTTAACCACTGCACCACCAGGGAAGCCATGTTATTCTTTAAACTGTGCATTTTATGAATGTTTCACATGTATGATGTTAGAATTAAAAAAAATAATCAGGACTTCGTAATGAACAGCAGGCAAATAAAGAAAAGGGAAGAATTAAAAATAAGTTTCAGGGTTGGGTTGTTGCAGAAGGCTTGCTGTGGCTGTTAAGAAAACATGCAAAAGAGAAATAGCTTCAAGGGGAGCAAAGTGAAGAATCATTCAATTCACTTTGGCCCACTGAGTTTGAGATCCGAGAATCTTGCTTAGCAGACTGACTTCAAAGCTCAGGAGAAATGATAAAAAGACTAAAAGAGACCTCATTCAAAGAGAAATGTAATTGAAAATGGTACCATTTTCCCCCAAAGAAATCGGAGAAAATTTTAAAAGATGGTAATAGCCAACTTTGGCAAGACTGTGGGAGAATGGGCTTGGACAGAATATAAATGGGGTTGGACAGAAAATAAATTTTTTCACAAGTTATACAGCATAGTTGATTTTAAATGCACACTTCATGACCCAGAAATTTCAATTCTAATAATATATCTTTAAAAGAAATATTAGTATGCATGCATAAAGATTTCCCACACTATAGCCAGAAATGGCAAATGACAAGAATATTCTCCCCAGCATTATTTGTAATAGCAAAAAATAACAAACACCCTAAAAACCTTCAGGTGGAGTATGGATGTGCCATAATTGATGAATACAATAGAATCTTTTGCAACTACCAAAAGAGATTGGAAAGATGCTTACTACACAAAGCAGATTTTAAAAGAACAGCAAGTTCCAAAGTTTGTATGGTCATATATGTAAACAAAAAATGACACATGATCTTTTTACATTTCATAATTTAATTTTTAAGTTTTAAATTTCTTTTAGTTTTCTTTTTAAGAGCTTGGTTTTTTCCCTCTAGATGGCTCAAGAATTTATCCCCCTAGATGGTTAAGAATTTATCTTTTAATCATTAATTTGTAATGTTACCCTCAACATACATTAAATTCCCAAATGAATTGCTGTCCATTTCTGACCTTTCTAGGCAGTTCCTTTCATCTGTTTTCCATGCACTGGGATCCCACTGTTTTATTTATTGAGGTGTGACATTAGTTTTTAATTGCGGTACGCGGGCCTCTCACTGTTGTGGCCCCTCCCGTTGCGGAGCACAGGCTCCGGACGCGCAGGCTCAGCGGCCATGGCTCACGGGCCCAGCCGCTCTGCGGCACGTGGGATCTTCCCGGACCGGGGCACGAACCTGTGTGCCCTGCATCGGCAGGCGGACTCTCAACCACTGCGCCACAAGGGAAGCTCCATGACATTAGTTTTTAACATCTGGTAGAGACTGCCCTGCTCAGCACTCTCTACTTTTGGAAGTTTTAAAGTTATTCTATTTTTAAACTTTTTTGGGGGGGGGCGTCTAAAGTGATGTTTCTGGCCCCAAAATAAAAATGTGAGAGTCATCAAAATACAGCATGTGAAACTATGAAATCACCCAGGGAGAACAATGGGCCATGGATAGAACTCTAGGAAAACTAATTCTTGGAAAGAACACCCCATGACCATGAACATAATTAATTAAATTAAAATGGACAGGGCAACAGCCAGCCTTTTACTGAAGCTTGGTTCACTGAAGAAACTCCATAAAATCACCAGAAACAACCCTCTCCCCTCCCCACTTTCTTAGGTACTTTTAGTTTTCCTAAGGTTGCTGTAGCAAAGTACCCCAAACTGGGTAGCTTAAAAAGCAGAAATGTAGGGTTGCGGGGTCAGAATAATTCCCTAGGTAATGACAGGAGATGCAGTAGTGAGGAATCCCAGGAGAAAATACCTCCTATCCTAATATCCCACCACATACAGTCAGCCTCCAGAATCTAAAGTGACCTGAGAAATCACCCCCTTCCCTCAGCTATGGGGTAGAGAGGGTGAGCTGTAAAAAGAAGCAGTTGGGAGTAGATCTCGGGACAGTGACGGAGGGGGAAGGAAAATAAGCAACCTGAAAATGAACACATATCTTCATGTGCTAATTGACATTTGCTTATCATCATTTTCAAACCATCTGTTCAATTATTTTTGCCCATGTATTCTAATGAAGTTTTTGTCTTTTTCTTATTGACTTATAGACAGTCTTTATATCTTCTGCATATGAGCCTTGTTAAATGTAGATACTGCAAACATGAAAAGTGTCTTTTTTTTCTTTAGCTTTTTTTTTTTTTTTTTTTTTGCCACACCTTGTGGCAGGCAGAACTTTCCGGATCATAAATTGAACCTGCACCCCCTGTGGTGGAAGCACAGCGTGTTAACCGCTGGACCACCGGCGAAGTCTGAAAAGAGTCTTTTAGTGAATCAAAGTTTTTCATTTTAATGAAATGCAACATACCAATTTTTTTTATGGTTACTGCTTCTTTTGTGTGTGTGTCTTAGTTAAGAAACCTTTGCCTACGTCAAGGTCATGAGCTTTTCTTCCGTGTTTTGTACTAGAAGCTTTATGCTTTTAGCTTTCACCTTCTGGTTTGTGATCCATCTTTTGTGTGTGTGTGTGTGTGTGTGTGTGTGTGTGTGATCCATCTTGAATTAACATTTGTGCATGGTGTGAGGTAGGGGTCAAGGCTTACTTTTTCCCTATGGATATAGGATTGTCTTGCATTTATTTATTTATGTATTTATTTAATTTATTTTAAAATTATTATTTTTTTTAATGTTAGTTTTTTTAACATCATTATTGGAGTATAATTGCTTTACAATGGTGTGTTAGTTTCTGCTGTATAACAAAGTGAGTCAGCTATACATATACGTATATCCCCATGTCTCCTCACTCTTGCATCTCCCTCCCACCCTCCCTATCCCACCCCTCTAGGTGGACACAAAGCACCAAGCTGATCTCCCTGTGCTATGCGGCTGCTTCTCACTAGTTATCTATTTTACAGTTGGTAGCGTATATATGTCCATACCACTCTCTCACTTTGTCCCAGCTTGCCCTTCCCCTCCGCCGTGTCCTCAAGTCCATTCTCTATGTCTGCATCTTTATTCCTGTCCTGCCCCTAGGTTCTTCGAAACCAGTTTTTTTTTTTTGATTCCATATATATGTGTTAACATATGGTATTTGTTTTTCTC
>NW_021145342.1:147534-147928 GCF_002837175.3 Physeter macrocephalus
TGAGGTGATACCTCATTGTAGTTTTGATTTGCATTTCTCTAATGATTAGTGATATTGAGCATCCTTTCATGTGTTTGTTGGCAATCTGTATATCTTCTTTGGAGAAATGTCTATTTAGGTCTTCTGCCCATTTTTGGATTGGGTTGTTTGTTTTTTTCATATTGAGCTGCTTGTATATTTTGGAGATTAATCCTTTCACAGTTGCTTCATTTTCAAATATTTTCTCCCATTTTGAGGGCTGTCTTTTCGTCTTGTTTATGGTTTCCTTTGCTGTGCAAAAGCTTTTAAGTTTCATTAGGTCCCATTTGTTTATTTTTGGTTTTATTTCCATTTCTGTAGGAGGTGGGTCAAAAAAGATCTTGCTGTGATTTATGTCATGGAGCGTTCTGCCTAT
>NW_021145342.1:148265-150000 GCF_002837175.3 Physeter macrocephalus
GGGCTTTCTATCCTGTTCCATTGATCTATATTTCTGTTTTTGTGCCAGTACCATACTGTCTTGATTACTGTAGCTTTGTAGTATAGTCTGAAGTCAGGGAACCTGATTCCTCCAGCTCCGTTTTTCTTTCTCAAGAGTGCTTTGGGGCTTCCCTGGTGGCACAGTGGTTAAGAATCTGCCTGCCAATACAGGGGACACAGGTTCAAGCCCTGGTCCAGGAAGATCCCATATGCCACGGAGCAACTAAGTCCGTGCGCCACAACTACTGAGCCTGTGCTCTAGATCCCACAAGCCACAACTACTGAACCCACGTGCCACAGCTACTGAAGCCTGTGCGCCTAGAGCCTGTGCTCTGCAACAAGAGAAGCCACCACAGTGAGAAGCCTGTGCACCTCAACAAAGAGTAGCCCCCGCTTGCCGCGACTAATTTGTTTCATAACAAATTAATGGCTTTTTTAAAAAGAAAAGGAAGGGGATCATTACAGATTAAAAGATATTTAAGACACTTGTCAACCAAAGGCAATGGGTGAAGTTTGTTTAGATCTGGATCCAAACACAGTAATAAGACATTTTTGAGACAATCAGAAAAGTTTCAACACAGACTTCTGATAGACGATATTAACATATTATTATAAAATTGTCTTAGATACTTACGTGGTTATATTTTTATTAATTCCTTATCCAT
Source organism: Physeter macrocephalus (assembly GCF_002837175.3). Lineage (NCBI taxonomy): Eukaryota > Metazoa > Chordata > Mammalia > Artiodactyla > Physeteridae > Physeter > Physeter macrocephalus. Next base: position 148,951 of record NW_021145342.1, read on the forward strand.
TAGAGATATAGAATTCATGCATGGAAAAATTTGCTGTCTGAGATTTGCATAAAGTAAAAAGGGGGAAGATGAGGAGCATAGATGAAAGAAGAATGGGGACATTTTGAAATTATTGAATTGCGTGATGAGCATTTACTACACTCTCTATTTTATGTATAAAATGTTTAGTTTGTTTTTAAAGAGACTTATACACCTGTCCAGGTGGAGATGGCGGTGACTTGGACAGAATGGTTATGGTAAAGGAAGGAAAGAAGATCAGATTCAGAGTATATTTTCAAGGTAAAGCTGACAACTTGCTGGTGGATAAAATGTGAAAGAAAGAATCAAGGGTAACTTTAAGTGTTTGGCTGATGTAAATGACAGTGCCATTTACTGACATGGGGGTAGGCAGGGGAAGGCTTGGGGGGCTGAAAGGAGGGGAGATGTTGTCACAGACATTTTGGGAAACTATGACCAACCATGATGTTGCTTTAATTTAGAAGCATGTAAAATGTGCCCCCCCAATACATTTTTAAATGTACATGAAGAAAATCGAGAATGCTGAATTAATAAATGAACATAGAATTTCTTTTCTTTTGTTTTAAATAGCAAAACCTGGTCCAGTGACCACCACCCATTCAAGCTGTATAAAATAAGGCTGGAAATTTGAAAGGGGAATCGTTAAATAGAGTTACTGAGAAACCTATTAGCCTAGTAAGTACTGTGGCATCCCACTCCGTGGGTACAAAGCCACAAGAAAGAGGCCCTAAGAGAACCACCCAGAGAGATGGAAGAGGCCTGCAAGGGGATGTGTGGTAGTTGTTAGAGCCATGCATAAATCTGGGGCATGTGGGCAGGTTGCCCTTGCTTGCCCTCTGTGAAATAAAATTCATGTATTATGGCAAGATGAGAAAAATTTAAACCTAAAGATCCTTCTCTGCCCTTTGGCCTCTCCTCTCCCCCCCTATGCATTGCGTGTATCTGCATTACCCATTGACAAACTCCCCTTCCCCCATGGGCAGGAATCCCTGCTCAGTCAGAAAGAGCAACATTCTCCTAGCACTAACAAGA